>NC_142939.1:3432317-3477317 GCF_046866305.1 Octopus bimaculoides | reverse complement strand
TCCATAATTATATTCCCATTCGCAATAGAATCGTTTAAAAATACTGTAATGTTGATGTTGGCGTTACTGTTGCTGATTTTGCCGATGCTGCTGCAAATGTTGTTATTGTTGCTGCTGTTGTTTATGGCTCTAGGTCATCTTTCATTAGCACACTAAAGATAAAAGATGTTCAACACGTGACTTTTCCGCCCTTTTCACGGATTTTGAGTAACATTTCTCAACTTGTCCCACCTTTTCAAGAGGACACCGTATAATTTGAGGAAGATTTTTCAATGTTTTTTCTAGCAAATAGAATGTGGGACGATAAACAGTTTGACAGATGTCTGTGTGTGCATGTTTATGTGAATGTTGTGTGTGTGTAATTTAAGGGAGGAAAGGAGAAGTCAAATCGATGTTACAATCGTTTTCGTTTTGCCTCGTTTTAACTCTGATCGAACTGTTAATATGATCAAAATCCTTCGATCTGTTCAAATTCTTTAACAATTTTTTTTTTTTTTTTTGCTTGTGATGTCATTTGTGAAGACATTTATAATCTCTAAAAGAGTTTGTAAAATCTTTATTTTTAAGTCAAAGAGATAACCATGACATTTTTGCTTTGTTTTTGACCGAAATATACATTCTTTGGCATAGATTACATCTATTTTATTCAATTTATTTACACAGTTTTCCCCATTTAAAAATAGATAGATAGATAGATAGATAGATAGATAGATAGATAGATAGATAGATAGATAGATATGAGGAAAGAGAAGAGGAATAGGGAGAGGATAAGGAGGAGGAAGAGAGGGGGAGAGGGAGAGAGGAAGAGGAAGAGAGGTGATGGAGAGAGTGGAGGGGAGAGTGAGAGATGAGGGGGAGAGAGGAGGAAGAGGCAAAGAGAGGGATGGTGGGTTATCGATTTCCAATGTCAAACACGTTCAACTTGTTGGACATTGGTAAACTTTTATGCTCTTTGCTGAAGATAGATTTTTCTCCGCAACCACGTGTGGATGAGGAATGAGGTTTAAACAGAACAAAACATTGACCGATAAGAATGATTTGGTTATATTTAGAAAGTGATAGAGTTCAATAACGATATTATCTCTGAGAAGTTATAAATAATTATACAAGAACTAATCAGGGGAACACGGCAGAGATGGCTCGCTCAAGAAACTCGTATTAAAGTACAAGGGCATAACAGTGGAATGAATGAAGCGTTTGGTAGATGAGTAACCAAATCACTATAGTTTAGGTAAAGGGATGGTAACACAATGAATTATATAGCGTGGAGCAGAATCAACGAGTCGCTGAAGAACGACACTGAGGGGGAATAAAAAGCAGAAAACATGGACAAAATTTCAGAATATGATTTTATCAAAGATTTCTTTTGTGAATTATATTTTTTTATAATTTTGATACAAGACCAACAATTCCGAGTGGAGGTTGTAATCGACTATATCGACCCCTGTATTTGGTTGTTACGTATATTATCGATCCCCGGGAGGATGAAAGGCAAAGTCAACCTCGATGGAATTTGAACGCAGAAATTAAAGAGCCTGAGGAATTGCTGCCACGCATTTTCTCCGGTCCATCGATTCTGCCAGCTTGCCGCCCCCTTTTTTTTTTGGGGGGGGGGGGGGGGTGAATTATATTTTTTCTATTATCGGCGCAATATCGTAAACTCTGAATGAGGGAAGAGTCGATTACATCGACCCCAGCACTCAACTGGTACTCATATCGACCCCGAAAGAATGAAAGGCAAAGTCGACCTCGGCGGAATTTGAACTCCGAATGTAAAGTGCCGAAAGAAATACTGCTAAGCATTTTGTCCGACCGCGCTAACAGTTCCACCTTTTTTGTGGGATGTAAGGACTATATTGATAACAAGAAGTAGACGAGGTCAAATATTACCTTATTTTATTGCAGGTAACTGGGTCGATAAAGCGCAAGAGAGTGAGTGGGTGAAATGTTGGAATTTGGTGGAGAAGAAAGTTTATGTCAACAGAGGTGAGCAGCCGAGGATTCCCAGGTCATTCACTTAGGAAACGCTGGAAATTACGGAAATAAACGGCAGAAGAGCCAAGAGCAAGCTGGAGGCTACAAAGAAAATATCTAAACGCTTCTAGTTAAAAGGAGATGACTTCTGGGGTGAGCAAAATACTACTTTGTCGTAAGAGGAGGCTTGATCAGTCTCTGTCGAGACAGTGATTCCAGAATAAAACACGGGGAATGTGTCCAAATATTGCAATCGAAGTTAATACCTTTTATTTTTTTACCTATCTTCAGTCAAGGGACCCTCACCTTGAAAAATTTAATCAAACAAATCTACCCCAGAACCTACGTATTCTTTTGAAGCCTGATATCGATTCTACCAGGCTTCCTTCTTGAGCCGCTATATTACGAAGACTAAACAAATCAACACTGGCTGTCAAGCAGTGTAATGGTGGGGAACAAACACAAGGATACGCGCGCGCGCGCAGATATCTTTTGTCATTTAAAACAAATAAAGGAAATAAAAACAAGACAAACAATGCGAAATGTTCAGGCTTTGTTTTGACCTTATCAGCGAAGCATAGCATAAACTTTGTAGTAATTACCTAAATATCGATGAATTAGCCACTCTGAAAATGTACAAGATTATACGTTTATCGACGGTCAAAGAAAGAATTGTTTACAGATTAAATCATTCACAGTCGAATGAAAATGAAAACACGAGATGGGTTAAATATATTACTTACTTTCTAGCATTAACTATCACAATACACAGACAAGGCCTCAGATTCGACAAATATCATTTCTACTATAGGAACATGACCAACAATTTCAGGGAAGTGGTAATACGATTAAATCGACCCCAGTGTTTCACTGGTACTTATTCTATAAACCGCGAAAGGATGGAAGGTGAAGTTGACCTCCGCGCATTTGAACTCAGAACGTAAAGACGGATTAAATGTTGCAAAGCATTTTGCCTGGTGTGCTAACGAATCTGCCAGCTCGCCGATTTCCCCACGTTCGATAATAATAATAATAATAATAATAATAATAATAATAATAATAATAATAATAATAATAATGCAAAAACCTGGACTTGCCCCATGATAAAAACTGGTGGGAACACAAACCACCCCCAGTACTTGAAAATGATCACATTGCACTCCTCTGGAACTTCACCATTCAAATTGACAGAAAGATAGACGCAAATAGGCCAGACATCATACTGAAAGACTTCAGACAAAAATCATGCCTCCTCGTTGATATGACTGTCCCAATCCATATAAACGTATCTGTCAAGACCTACCAAAAACTGAGCAAATATAAAGATCTTGAAATAGAAATTAGCAAAATGTGGAATCTGAAGACGAAAACAATACCTATTGTCATAGGTGCCCTGGGAATGACAGCGAAACGGGCTGATTACTACCTAGCTCAGATACCAGGAAACCCCAAAATGGCTGAAGTTCAAAAGATAGTGCTCATGGGAACTGCCCATATCCTACGTAAAATACTGTCTATGTGATCTCAAATTTTAAAGCAAACATAATTTTCTTATGGTTTCTTAAATATTCACTTGAACAAAACTACAAATCCAAATATATGGCACCCTAGGAATAACACCTACAAGAACTTCTAACTTGTTGTCTCTTGAGGTCTCTGGGTGAGACTTGGATCCAACTTGTACAAATGCAAAACAAAAGTCAAACATAAAATAATAATAATAATAATAATGATAATAATAATACTAATAATAATAATAATAATAATACAATAATGATAATAAAAACTCTGTGATATTAATAGTAATCGTGCTTTGCTGAATGAAGCAATCCAGGAAAATGAACCAAGTCGAGATATGTTGGAACAAAGCATCAGTCATACGACTTCGTTCAGAAGGCGTTCAGGCAAATTTCCTGTTAGTATTAGTCATTTATAGTTGCAATCCAGAAAATGTTTGGCTGGGTTTAGAAATAGAATAACGGCCAGTCAGTCGGTAGCTCGTGATGGAGTCCCTAATTCTGGCATCGGTTACTGCTGAGAATAATGAAGGCTTCCGGCAGATAAAGAGATTTAAGCAGTTCACATGCAACTGTCTTGTAGCGAGTTGTCGTGGTTTTGCTGTACAAGCCATATTTTCTCTGGCTCTTTGGTCTGTTTCGCACGCAAACACATACACGAACGTATGTATAGACACACAAGCAAACATGCTTATATATATATGTGTGTGTGTGTGTGTGTGTGTGTGTGTGTGTGTGTGTGGAAGTGCAATGGCCCAGTGGTTGGGGCAGTGGATTCGCGGTCACAGGATCACGGTTTCGATTCCCAGACCGGGCGTTGTGAGTGTTTATTGAGCGAAAACACCTAAAGTTCCACAAAGCTCCGGCAGGGGATGGTGGCAAACCCTGCTGTACTCTTTCACCACAACTTTCTCTCACTCTTACTTCCTGTTTCTGTTGTGCCTGTAATTCAAAGGGTCAGCCTTGTCACACTGTGTCACGCTGAATCTCCCCGAGAACCACGTTAAGGGTACACGTGTCTGTGGAGTGCTCAGCCACTTGCACGTTAATTTCACGAGCAGGCTGTTCCGTTAATCGGATCAACTGGAACCCTCGACGTCGTAACCGACGGAGTGCCAACATATATATATATATATATATATATATATATATATCGACACACACATACATACATGTATATAAATGAAAAAATATATAAACAAATGATAACGTATACTGAATGTAAAAACAAATGGGAAACAAACAGAAAGTCCATAATTCTACATCAGTTATCGACCAATGATACTCTTCAGTTTCGCACCTTTAATGCAAATCCAACGGAGGCCTCAAAAGATAGGTTAAGATCCACAAAGAGCAGAACTTATCTGCAGGTCTTGGTGGTCCAAATCAGAGGTGCAATCTATGTGGGTGTCTTTTCAGAACATTGTCTGGTTTAAAAAGCCGCATCAGAAGCCATGATGGTGCTAAGGTGTAGGCACAGGAGGTGGTCAAAATCTGTATAAAGAGTACACAACCACAATGTATGTATGAATTAATGTAAGCAATTAGCTGCAATAAAAAGCGACAAAGGAAAAAATTTAGTCGTCACTAATTCTGACTGTGGGTGTTAAAAGCATAGTTATTACTAGAAATAAGAGTTAAAACTCTTATAGCTGCGTGAAAAGGACACGTATATATACTGACAGGGTAGATAACTGTCCCATGAGCAAAGCCAGAACACTGGACCGCGGTTTTGTCCTGTAATTGAGACTCGTCAACAACATGACTCCATTACTTCGATGAAACAGCTAAATTCCTCCGTCAGTAAATATATTCACCATGCAGATTTATGGCAGATTTGGCGATATGCCAATGTGATGTGTATACTAAAAATGAATGTAAGCAGCTAGCTGCAATACGAAGCCATATAGGAAAGATTTAGTCATCACTAACTGTGACTGTGGGTGCTAAAAGCAGCTATTGCTAGAAATAAGAGTTAAAACTCTTTGAAATATATATATATATATATATATATATATAGATATATATATATATATATATATATATATATATATATATTTAAATTCAATAATAGGACGAATTCTTTTACAAGAATTTATGAAGTAGCTAGCGTGAAAAAACCTCATGAGGGAAAAAATCCATCATTTATTCCCGAAATATATATTTATATTTATATAAGGGCATTACTATACAATAATGCATCACGCCATGAGGGACTCCAAGGTCAGACTACTATAAAAAGCACATTTTTACCGAACGGACTAAATTATATATGGATATATATGGATATATATATGGATATATATGGATATATATGGATATATATGGATATATATATGGATATATATATGGATATATATATGGATATATATGGATATATATGGATATATGGATATATATGGATATATATGGATATATATATATATATATATATATATATATATGGATATATATGGATATATATATGGATATATATATGGATATATATTATATATGGATATATATACACACACACATACATAGGCGTGTATGCCCATATATACACACATATATATATATATATATATATATATATGTATATATATGTATGTATATACACTGATGTGCATGTACACATACATATTTAGAGAGTGAAAGGCAGAGAGAGTGGGAGAGGGAGTGGGAATAAACTGTTAAGAGATGAACCTGCTAATATCACAAGAGCTACTTGTAGAAAGTTAATTAGAATGACCGTGTGAAGAGGTTCCCCAAGTTCACAATTTCAATGTCGATGGAGGGAGGGGCTTGTGGGAGGTATAGGAGTGGCGAGGTTGGCCGGTTGCTTCGATGGTGGAGGTGGTGGCGACGGTGATGGTGGTGGCGGTTAGTAGGTGGTGGTGGTGGTGGTGGTGGTGGTAAGGGGATGAATGTAAAGGAGTAAAGGAAGAACTGGAACAACAATGGCTAGAACCTGTTGTTATTATAAAAATAATAACAACACAATGCTACGCCGTTCAGATGAAACGGAGGTGACGAGGGGGTGGGGGTGGTTCACACGAAATTGTGATAATACGTGATCCTAGAGATTGCTTGGTTTCCACATTACAAAACTTTATACCACTGCACCACCCTCCCCCAGGTGGATGGTGATGGGGGTGGATTGATTATAAAGAATGAGAGGTCAGCTGTAGCATAGAAATGGTAAACGAAGAAGACGACAACAACAACATCAACAGCAACAAGTTTCGCTTTATTGAAGTAACATTAAGAGGTTATCTGTGAAGCTGCGAGATTAAGAGAACTTGCCCGTCCTTTCCATGAACTTTACAATCTGGTGAATTTAGACAAGAGATGTAAGAGGTTGTCAATGTATTGGCGCGGTACACCATCTTGTCTGCTTATATTCAAACTGTTGTGGTTTCGCGCTGTGTGTATGTGTGTGCGTGTATATATATATACACACACACACTCTTTTACTTGTTTCAGTCATTTGACTGTGGTCATGCTGGAGAACCACCTTTAGTTGAATAAATCGACCCCTCGACTTATTCTTTGTAAGTCTAGTACTTATTCTATCGGTCTCTTTTTGCTGAACTGCTAGACGGTGGGGACGTACACAGGTATAGCAAAGCACTAGCCATGGATAGAAACAGAGTAGTGGGTGACCTAGTTAAGAAGCTAGAAGAGGCAATTAGAAGTGGCATCGCATCCGACGTTTTCGTGGTGAGGATCGCCTCGACCAACACTTCAACACCAAACACGAAGGGTATGTTGTCAGGGCAAGGATGGTTGCTCAAACGAACGAAGGTGTTGCACACATGTAGGTGTGTATCTGGGGTGTGTACGTATATATAAACAAATGTATACACACATATACGTACGCGCGCGAAATTGAATACTCTCTTAGTCGGTTAGTGAGCCACCACAAACAAAGTCCAGTAAAAGTTTGTCGTCACATAATGACCAGCCCTCGTAAAGTCATTGTCTGCAACCGGACGTTGACGTCAAGATGGGTGTGTTAAATGAAAAGTCTTGCTAGGTGTATACTCTTAATTTACATCTCACACACACACACATATACGCACACACACATACACACACACATTCACACATGAAAACATACAATTTACACGTGGCTGTGCTATACAGAGGGTGGGGGGAACCATGCGGTTTTCGGTGCACTCCCATTGCACGGTACATTAGACAAGTGCACCGAGCTGACCTGAGTATTGTGAGTGGTTTTGGTAGACGGAAGATCAAAGAAAATTGTCGTAGATATGCGTGTGTGTGTGTGTATGTGTGTGTGTTTGTGAGTGTGTGTGTGTGTGTGTGTGTGTGTGTGTGTGTGTGTGTGTGTGTGTGTGTGTGTTTGTCTCAGTATACATTCGCTAGCTTTTTCCCAGTAGCTTAATAACAGCACTGGCGCCTCCAGGATTGAGTGGGCTTAATGATAATGGTGCGAAACCACGATGATATTTTGGTTCATTGGCTGACGAGGAAAACTCAGCTGCGAATATTCCGTGTATTGTGCCTTTGGTCTAATTCCCCGTCGGTTAAGTTTTCGTCTAGTTTCCCGTTGGCTCTACTTTCGTCTAACTCTTTTTCTTTGCTGTGTTCAGTCTGTTCAGCCCTTGATAAATATATATATATATATATATATATATATATATATATATCCGCTCTACGATAAACCACTTATAGCCGTCTTCGATAGGCAACATCAATACCAACTGATTTTCAGTAGCGGTTCAAGCTGAAATTTTAGTGGTAAACCAAAGCGAGCTCTTATTGAACATACCGATTACATTACCGTATAGTCAATTGCTCTCCAATAAATAACATCCAAATCACACGTTAGAGACTTAAGAAATGAAGGACGTGATTGTGAAACATGTCTTGTAATATCATGGAAAGAAGAAAACTTCTTAAGTATTTGAACTCTGATCCTTATCAGAGTCTATTATTCATCTGTTTCTTTCTCTCTACCATACAAACCACGTGTAAATGCTTTTCTGAAACACCAGGATAATGGGGAAATGTGTGGATTCCTGATTCGATTGCAACAACAGAAAATCAGTCGAGAAATCTGTGGTTCGAATCGTGTTATACGTGTTATTACGTTTGTAATCAAGACATTCTATGTATCTAATACCAGTGCCAAGAGAGCAGACCATAGGTCAAGGTGACCGGAAATAGAAAAAGGCAAATCGCAAATTTAAAAATTTAATTAAACAAGTATAGGTATGACGCTGGTGGTAAGAAATTTGCTTTTCAACCATTTTGTCTTGGGTTCAGTTCCACTCTGCAGCACCTTGGGCAAATGTCTTGTGCTATAGACCCCGGCTGGACAATGCCTTGTAAGTGGATTTGGGTGTCAGAAAGTGAAACATGCCCGACGTATATGATGTGTATGTTGTGTGTGTGGGGGTGCGTGTGTGCGTGTGTGTGTACATGGACATGTAAGTATGTATGTCTTTGTCTTTGTATTGTGTTTGTCTCCTCTGCCGTTTGACGACCGGTGTTGTTTTGTTTACATCCTCGTAATTTAGCTATTCGACAAAAGATACTGAAAGAATAAGTGCCAGACTTTAAAAAAATTAATTCTGGAGTCGATTCGTTCCACTAAACCCTTCATGCCGGTACTCCAGCATGGCCACAGTCAAACGACTGGAAAACGCGAAAAGTAAAAGAAACCTCGCAGTAACAGAGATGCTGTATAGAAGATGGTAATATGAAGATTTATTTCATCATCTTTATATTTTAAATACGTAATATATTATTAATTGTGTTACTTCCAAACACTAAGCAGATAATTCATTTTAATCTTTATATCAAAATGTATTTATAGAAAGTAAAAAAAATTCATCTTCGTATTCAGACTTTTGACCTGAGCTTAAAATAAATACAAGGAAAAGATGGGATGGACGTTTATAACAGACTGGCGTCTCGTTCAAACGAAAGTACGGGTACAAGACCAGCTTCCCAGACACTGAAGGCCGGAACTTCTTATAATCCGCACTAATTTACGAGTACGAGGTGATATCAAAAAGTTCCCGGACTAGTAATGTTTAATAAAAAATAACTTTACCTATGTTTTAAAATTATCTCCTTCGAAACAGTCACCTTGCGCTGCACTACACCGGTCCCAGCGTTCCTGCAACTTTTGGAATTCGACCTGGAAGGTCGTGTTCCGTAAGCCACACGAGGAATTTTTGCGATTCGCTCTGGATCTCGACAACGATGTTAAAACGGGGTCCTTTGAGCAGAATTTTCCTCTTGGGGAAGAGATAGAAGCCTGTAGGTGCTAAATCTGGCGAATAGGGCGGGGGCGGAAGCGACGCCATGTTGGTTTTGGCGAGAAACTCTCCAGTGGGGGAGAATTCGGTGACAGGGCACATTGTCGTTGTGAAGAATCCAATTCTTCGCGAGGGTTAGGATTACCTGCACGGACCCATACAACTGACCAACAACATCAACAATATCGTTGATTGTCCTCCGACGATCCTTATGCACAAGCTGATTAATTTTCTACTCATTTCCAGGGGTGACGTCCATGGCAGGTCTTCCAGATCGCTCATCGCTTTCCAAGGACGTTCTTCCGCTTGTAAAGCGCCTGTGCCATTCGAGATATTCCGTACGACCCACTGCCTCGTCGCTGTAAGATTGCCGGAGCATCCTCAATGTCTCTGTAGCAGACTTCCAAAGATCAACGCAAAATTTCACGTTTTGTTCCTGTCCATGACAAAATCGCAGACTACAACATACACGTGATCACAAAAACACAAATTTCACAACTTACGGAGTAAACACAGCAATGTCACTCAACATGAAGGTCACTGCCAGCTCTCACTGCGCACGCAACCGTGTGCTACCATCTGTTGGCACGTTACAGAACTAGTCCGGTATCTTTTCGATCCCACCTCGTAAGAACTTCAAACTACGCGGCAGCCAGACTAATTCGTTTATACCTTGCCCAGTACAGTTTTATTAAACTTGTATTATTTATACTAATGTACAGGTACCTGTATTTCATTTAATTACTGCAGAAAGTTTAATACTTGTCTAATATAAATCGGTCAGCTGGCAGAATCGTTACCACTCCGGGGAAAATGCTTAGCAGCGTTTCGTCCGTTCAAATGCCACTGGAGTCAACTTAGCCTTTCACCCTTTCGTAATCGATAAACTAAGTAACACTTGAGCACTTGGGTGGACTTAACCTCTCTGCCGAAATAGCTGGCCTTCCAAGAGTGTTACAGTACCGCAAAACAACACCAAGGGAGATAATTCTAATAATATCAGACATTCGAAATGTTTGAAAAATAAAACCATTGCAGGCAGGAAGAGAATAGAGCTCGCTTTTAAAGACTCGCTGAAATTCCCTTCCCCAACCTATAACCTGAACAAAAGACATCTCTTCGCCTCAAATAGAACTCATTGTATCTTACCCCATGAATTCCGCTCTAAATATTAACCCCCCCCCCCCCATCCCCCCATCCCCCGAGAACTACAACCCATACGATTCCACTTCCGTCACATTTTCCCCTTCAGCCATTAACCTAGAGAAGTTTAGGATGTACATCAACAATATTGAACTCAGAAGTTTGAAAGGGATTGTAAAGGTCAAAATTACGCTCCCGCAATTTCGGACAAGTTATAAAAATATAACGACCTGCTTTACATTCTTAATAATAGCCAATTGATTTAGCATTCATCACAAATGCCGTTGGGGATTGTTAAAACCCCTCATTTATTCATCTCCCATATAAAGCCGAGACATTTTACAATATAGAAAACATTCTCCAAAATATATCACCTCCAAAACAAAATAATAATAACTCATTGAATGACAAATGGTTAAGCAGGTTCTAGAAGCTTAGCACCTCCATCCCAACAGTTTCAATACGTTTGGACAAGACCCAATATGCCCCAAGAGAAATAACATATCTCCCTTATAATCTGATCATTCGCTAAAGGGGCCGAGAATGTTTGGCTGTTTGTCGAAGTCAATGAAATCAGATTCTATTCACTCTATTTGGCGGTGATGGAGTCATTCTTGAAGCATTGAATATCATTTGGAACTTTGCCATCTTCTTTCTTTCCTCTGGGCTTTAGTCTGGCAGCACGACCACTCACGCGCGCGCACACACACACGGTCACACATACGCTGGGGTTGAAGCAGTTTATATATCCAACTTGCAATGTCATATTCATATTCTAGCAGAAAAAAGAAACAGAGTTCTACACCCTCTTTTCTTTTTCTTTTTTTTTTCTTTTTGCCCGACAAACCTGTCTTAGAATTTAGGTTGTTTGGATATAATATATGTTTGCCATGAACGAATTTCCAACAAGACCAATGTCCAGTTTTAGGCGACAAACTGAGCTAATAAACATACATGAATCTCACACATGAGTCTAATACATTAGTTTAATACGCGAGTCTCGTATGTGAGCTTAATACATGAGTTTCATACATGAGTCTAATACACGAGTCTCATACTTCAGTGTCTCATATATGTGTCTTAGGAGGGGTCAGAAACAGCTCACCTTGCGGGTGAACATCTGAGGTAGAGACCTTATATATATATATATATATATATATATATATATATATATATATATATATATATATATATATATAGGTAACACACTTAGTCGCATTAACAAAGGAATGTGGGTTCGGCTCTCACGCGGATAGGATAGCCTTCTTTGTTCTGTCGAGGGCTTTTATGCCCCTTTATTAGACTATCTTCCTTAATCATTGCTTCGAGCTTATCTAAAAATACCATTATTATTATTTATAGGAATGTAAACTCGGCGCTGTATAAAAAGCCATTCGCACCGAAAACGCATATCTATATATATATATATATATGTATATGCACATATATATATATATATGTATACACACATATATATATATATGTATACACATATATATATATATGTATACACACACACACATATATATATATATATATATATATATATATATATATATATATATATATATATATATATATATATATATATATATATATATATATATGTATGTATGTATGTATAGATATAGATATATACGTTACAGTTCATTGAACAAGAATGCACTAAAACATTTCATTATCAGACAGAAATTCGGGGCAATATATTGAACTTATATATACATACATACGTGTGTGTGTGTGTGTGTGTGTGTGTGTGTGTGTGTGTGTGTGTGTGTGTGTGTGTGTGTATCAGTTCAATATATCGCCCCGAATTTCTGTCTGCTAATGGAACGTGTCAGTGCCTTCTCGTTCAATGAACTGTGATGTATCGGAGTTGAGACATGTCGACTACATTTGCTTATTGAATCGCATCATTAATAAAACTAAAAGTACAATAGGTCGTGTTTGACCTGGTAACATGTCCCATGATTTCACTCATTGGTTTAGAAGCCTGTGTAGTCACGTGTTGATATAGACTTTCTCAAGTCCCCTCACACTTGTCTCGGAGAGCGCATCCAGCATGCGACAGCTGGAAGAATGAGATGCACCAGAACGTGGCTGGTGCTCAGTCATAGTTGAATAGTAAATGCCTTACTCAAGAACACAACGCGCTACCTGGTATAGGAATTGAACACAAGACGTTATGATAATTAACCAAAGATTTTAATCTCCAGACCATGCCCCTTCACCATAATATAACTATATTAGATGTTTCTGAAAATATTGTAAAGCCTTCGTCAAAATACAAAGTTGATGTAAGACGTCGATGTCACAGTTCGAGGTTTAATTTTCTTACTGGTAAACTTCAACCATTCAGTATTCTATAATCATCAGGTTTAGTCTAAAAGTTCCCGAGGTGCCACCCAGAAGCAGACACAATTCATTTTCAGCTGATTAAACTGAAGCAACACGAAATAAAGTGCCCTGTTCAAGTACACAAAGATTGCGATAGAAAAAGTACCAGGCTTAGGAAAAAATTACTTGGCTCGATTCATTCGACTAAAATTTCTTCAAGGTAGTGCCCCAGCATGGCCGCAGTCAAACTCAAAAGACAAAGGAATCTAATTACCATTTGAATGGTGGAGAAGGTTACTGTCCGAGTCAAGTTTAGAGAGACTGTCGAAATTGAACTTACTAGCCAGTGATTTACATCCAGTGTATAGCATCAGCTTAAGAAATTGTATTTCAAGTAACAAGACTCCAAGATGACTCGCACTTTGATCACTCGTGGCAAGCTCTTATACATCATCACCAAAAACTAGATTTCCTCTTGGGAGTCAGAAAAATATGTCAGCTCTGATTAATTACCCGATTGTTGGCCTTCCATTAAATTTCAGTGCAGTTCACATAATAGTACAGCTCACGTATATGGGACAAGGGGGGTTGCGGCTACGCAAACATAAATATTCAAGAACACGCCCAATAGAAAGTTATTGAAATTATTAGCAAAACTACTCGTCTCAGGCGTTTACAGATTTATTGCTTTGTGCTAAAGAATATACCAATTCCTTCTTCGCTGAGCCCTCGGCTCACGACTTCTGACAAAGTGTTACGAGCGCTGCACTGACATACGGCGCGTCATGGGCAACATTAATCAGACGGAGCCCATCCACCCCTTCTCTCTCTCTCTCTAGGTCAGAAAATTTTCTTCCTGAGAAGAAGAAGAAGAAGAAGAAGAAGAAGAAGAAGAAGAAGAAGAAGAAGAAGAAGAAGAAGAAGAAGAAGAAGAAGAAGAAGAAGAAGAAGAAGAAGAAGAAGAAGAAGAAGAAGAAGAAGAAGAATCAATCCGAGTGCTAACCGGTGTTTTGTTTATGTAGGACGAAATGAAAGCGTGTGACGTAGTAATTAGGATGATGTACTAATGATCGTTAGATTGCGGTTTCGATTCCCGGAGGACCGGGTGCTTTGTTGCGTTTTCGAACAAAATCCTTTCCCACAGTGCTTTGGTCCACTCACCTGTAAATAAGCAACTCTGCGACAGCCTGGCATTCCGTTCAGGAGGAATGTGGTGATGCCGGTTACTTATACGATATGGAAACCGAGGAACAGGTCCTTGTGATTTCTAGGAGTCGAGAGAGTCATATCCAGACACTGTTGATGATGATAATGATGATAATGATGATAATGATGAACTGGTGAGAGTCGACGTCGACCATTATCATGAACTGGTGAGAGTCGACGTCGACGGCGACGGATTTGAAGTGAGAGATCCGGAACGAACAGCGCAAGACTAATCATTTAATCTGATTTCCCTAATCCCACCAACTCGCTGTTTAAAATATATCTCCAGATTTTCCTTTAGCTATAATGGCTTCGTAAACAGAGAAATGGGATTCAAGCAGACTATTTTCAATTATGTGCAGAGATTTTGTAATACAATAATACCTGACTTTACGAGAAACCGCTTTACAAAACCCCGGATTTACGAGTTTTTACGAGTTTTCGCTTTACGAACGTTCTCCGGAAACGAATTAACTCGTATACCAAGACATTGCTGAATATATATCTAGGTATATCGAGGCATTACTGCATATATATATATATATATATATATATATATATATATATATATATACATATACACACAAACATACGCACATAAACACATACATGCACACAAAGAGACACACACACACACTAGTAACTTATTCATTATTAAGAAATTTAACCTGACTCAAACACAAAACAATATTCCAGAATTTCTTGTGTCACTTCGTGACACAATCGTAAGCCTCGTTTTCATTCACACGTTCAAGAGAATAATTTGCCTTTGTTACTGTTTTTGTTTTTGTTTTTGCCCTTCCTCTCCCCAACCGCCCCTCTTTGACCTCCCCCTCCCCAACCGCCCCTCTTTGACCTAGTAGGGAAATTTTGTCGAGTATTGTACAACAAATGGAACGTTCGTTAACAATACAACACTTCCGCCGCTTCAGTTTTGTTTGTTATTGTTTTTGTCTAACCGGAAGTGGAAAAGGAGCGGTGTTGATGACCTTTGTTACTTCTTTTAATGTGGTGAGGTTGTTTTAGCATTTACGAAGAATTAGTTTCATACGATTAGATTCAGACTTGGATGATTTCTTATCAAGGAGACGACTTAGCATCAAATGTTTTAAGAACGCGATACCGTGTATGTATGTGTGCATGTATGTATGTATGTATATATTTAAGTATGTATGTATTTAAGTATGTGTGTATTTAAGTATGTGTGTATTTAAGTATGTGTGTATATAGCGTGCTTGTCTCCCTTGTCAGCTCATTAAGATAGTTATTTTTGTGGTTATTGAGTTGTTTTGGCTGTTATTTCTAGCAATACTGGTGCTCTTTAGTGCCCTTGTTCACTTCAGTGACGTATGTATGTCTGCCTTTAGGTTGTAAAATAGCGAATTAGCCACCCATATTATTTATATATGTATATATATATGTAAGTGTTATTTTAATAGTTCTGATGCGCACACTATACGATCTTTTTACATATTTTTCTCTCTTTTTCTCTCGCTTATTCTTTTACCGCCTGTTCTCCCACTATTCTATCCTATGACTCTGTCATTCTCTCTCCCTCACTCCCCTTCCCTTGCTCGCGTGGCTCCCACGTTACCATCGGCTATCTTTCTTTCTTTCTCTCCGTTGTAGCTGGAACAAGGAAGACGTGTTCTTGTTTGTCTCCTGTCCTAGCTTGATTTACGCGTTTAGGCTTAGCAGCCCTTACTGCTTGTTTTCATTGTCCTGCTTGTGTTACCTATTTTGACCCTCCGCAAAATCCCAAATTTTATTTAATTTGCTTTGTCGGAGCAACTGTTTTATCGAAAGCGTATATTGTTGTTAGATAGATAGATAGATAGATAGATAGATAGATAGATAGATAGATAGATAGATAGATAGATAGATAGATAGATAGATGTGTATGTATATGCATATATCTATGTCTTTCCGTCTACACCTGTCCCCCAACATTTCCTGCTTGACAAACACTATTAGTTTGTGCACGTCCCCTTAACTTAGCGCTTCGACAACAATACTGGTGCCGATTCGGTCGACTAAACCCCTTGAAACCTGTGCCCCAGCATGGACGCAGTCCAAAGATTGAAAACGAGTAAAAAGTAAAAAGAGATTCGTTCATTGAAATATATCTTTTAGTGGTCGTTGTAACACACATACACGCACTCACCATCCTACAACCACACACGCACACACACACATACACACACACACACACACACACTGTCACGTACACACTTGTAGATAGTAACTGTAACCTCCATTGTCTGTATTGTAGTACATATTTCCTACTTGACCTTTTCACACGGCGACTCCAGCACAACAATGGTCCTGCTGTTAAATTTACATACAAAAACAGTCTTTGCTCCCAGAGAAAAGTAAGCTGTTATCCAGTCGACCCATGGCTAAACAACAACAACAACAATAAGTAAACAAACAATGTGAATGCTATTTCATTGAAGTATATCGCTCTCACACAAACGTACATACGCACACGTGTGTGTATGTGTGTGTGGTAATTATTAAGATGGTTATTCGCAATTTAGAACCGATGCAGTCGTCCCTAAATTAACGGATGGTACTACTAAGCTACCAACATTGCTAGAAATAAAGGCCGAAACTATACTTAACCACGCGAGAGCACTTTTCCAACGGTTGATATATATATATATATATATATATATATATATATATATATATATATAGATATATATATAGATATATAGATATATAGATAGATAGATAGATAGATAGATAGATAGATAGATAGATAGATAGATACTTTTTGGTTATCTCACCCCCATTAAAAACTTGCCATTAAAAAACTGGGTTATCTCCCCACTAAAAAGTTGAGTTTATGTGGCAAGAATAGATTGGTTTAAATGAGTTCGATCCTTTTGATTCAATACTTCAATACATTGTTGACGTTAGGCCGCCTCAATAGGAATGGTATGATTTCTTATAAAAAATATTATCAAATTCAATAAGATGGTTAGTTTTTTCAGTTTTTATATTTATTAATTTTTCGTTTTTTTAATTTTTTTTTTATTTTATTGAGGGTCAAACAATTCTTTTAGTTGAGGGAGATGACCAAAAGTACCAATACTTACTCCCTGAAAGTATGAAAGACCGCTAATATCTCCTTCAAACTTTTGTAATGATATTTATTTTGCTTTTGTAATGATATTTATTCAAGTCCCAAAGAATTCTTCTCAACACACGTCTATGATGCTCCCCACTACTCCTGCTCATGATCAAAGATGAACATATTGTCATCCACAAGGGGACATACTCAAGTGGTTATGGTCAAGCAACTGACAAACAAATCTGAGGTATTGGGCAGAATATTTGCTATAACGATATTTCCGCTTCAGCAACTCAGCGCTGAATCTGTCTGAAATGTAATGGAACATACTTCAGTTTCACGCAGATGACAAAAGCAAAGTTTGAAGGGAGTAGTAGTGATTTTCTTTGGTTTCTAGATAGAAGCAAATAGAAAATAAGGCTTACTGACCAAAGACTAAAAAGTAGAAATATAAATTGTGTTACAGTGTTATCGCAGAAAATTTTGCACATCTAAATATAGTTGCCTTGCTTTTGCATTGGCAGCAATGTTAAGTTTATATTTCCTACATTCCAGCGTGTCTGTCAACAGTTGTAAAACATAACATGTCTGCCGGCTCTCAGATCATTCAATATGTCGTGTTAATACTTCTGTTATGTCTCTGTATTCTGACGAGACAGCCGAGAAAGCTTCGAGCAAGTTTTTATTTTATTTATTTATTCAAATCAGATAGCAGAATAAAATCACAAACAACGGTGACCTTTATAGCGTCGATATTCTTAGTTTTAATAGCAAACATATAAAGAAAGTTTGTCTGTAAAAACACGCCGTCCTTTCGACCATCAGTCGTCGTACATGAAACATATTGTACAAAGGATTGATGACAGGCAGAAGCCAACAGTTTAACCTTTTTACAACAACAAAATAATGACATTGAAAGAAATATGCGCAGAGTTAGCATAGTAGTTCTTAAATTGACAAAAACTCGGTCCCCAACCAAAATATTTTAAAGATTTTTCTTTTTTATTTTTTGTTCTTCTTCGACTGCTTTTAATTGTACTTTGTACAGGCGCAGGTATGTCTGTGTGGTAAGAAATTTGTTTCCCAAACACATGGACTTGGGTTCAGTCTCACTGAGTGGCACCTTGAGCAAGTTCTTTCTACTCTATCCTCGGGCCGGCCCAAGTCTTGTGAGTGGATTTCGTAGACGGAAACTGAAAGAAGCCTATCGCATATATATAAATTAAAATGCTTATGTTTATAAAGCTCAATGATCAAACTCGTCTACGAATTAACACCCACCATGGCTACGTATAGTTTATATGCGAGTGAGTTTATATATATATACATTTGCGTGAATCCATGCGTGTTATATATGTACGGCTCTATGTATGTTCGTGCATCCGGAAAAATGTGTTTGATTGTAAGGATGAAAAGTACGTCTCAATCGCTGTAACAAAAACGGTTTACTAGGTTGATAACCCCAGCATAGACTCGTTTTCAGTGATAACACAAAGAATGTTTATTTAGTAAGCTGATATACCCGCATATATTTTTTATCCTTTATTTTTTACTTATTTCAGTCATTGGACCGAGGTCATGGCCGAACAATGCCTTCAAGAAATTTAGTTGAGTGAATCGACATCAGTACTCATTTTATATATGTATGTATGTATGTATGTATATATATATATATATATATATATATATATATATATATATATACAGGGTACATGGGTATATTGTCGCCATATTATGTTTTTAATTTTGCGCATGCAAATTGTTTGTTTGGGATTTTGTTGACTACACAGTATATTAGGGTTAGTCGGGCATCGTCCATGAGAAAAACAGCACCCTGATGCAATTCACACTGCCAGAAATTTGGAAACGACATGTTGTACTGCTTGGCATTTGCGCCGGAAGCTCCCATACGAACACTTCAGAGTGTTTGGGCGTCAATCTGGGGACATGTACCGAGAGTGATAAAAATCAAACATCTAGTCAACATCATGGTGGAGTGATCGTTAGTGATAGCGACGTTATGCCTCCATTTATCTTCCCACACGGCCTCACACTCAACACGGAGGCCTACATGAAGTGCCTGGAGGAGGTAGTGCTGTCCTGGGTCAAGAGGGTGGCTGCTAGAAGACCTTATATCTGGCAACAAGACTCTGCACCATGCCACACCAGCAGGAGAACCCAGTCATGGCTGTCAAACAATATCTGCGACCATCCCAACATCGGGTCACCTAACTCCCCAGACAGCAACCCCTTTGATTATTATGTGCGGGGTGCATTTGAGCGAGAGCCCACAAAACTCCTTGTAACACCAAAGATGAACAGAAGACAAGGATTATGGCAGCATTCACCGACTTAAAGAAGGAGACCGTCTAGAAGAGTTACAGGAGATTCCGAGGCCGAGATTAAGCCAATGGCGATTATATTGAATAAATTTACTCTTTAGTATTTTAAGATATTTTTACAAGACTATTTTTTTTTTCAATGATAATATCATAAAAAGGTACTTTTTACAAGGTTAACGCCTCGCTACTATCAATTATCCTTTTTTGTAATCACAAAGACATACTTTTGCTAGGTTAATAACCCCACCACAAACAACAGCGATTGGATTTCTTTTCAATAATATCACAAGGACACGTTTTTATGAGGTTCATAATAACAACGTGATATCTTTTATATTTTGCCTTTCACTTGTTTCAATCCTGCTGGGGTATCGTCTACAATAGTATTCATGACATTTTCAAGCTTAGAGCTTACTGTATCGGTCTTTTTATTTATTCAAAACCTCAAAGCTAGTAGGGCGTAAAAAAACAACACAGGTCGTCAAGCAGTGGTCGGGGACAAACATAACACGTCACACACATGCACAGATATATATGTGTAGATAGAAAGACAGACAGACAGACAGACAGATAGATAGATAGATAGATAGATAGATAGATAGATAGATAGATAGATAGATAGACAGTCATTAGACTACGGTCATGTTGGGGCACCGCCTCGAGCTTTTAGTTGAATGAATCGACGTCATTACTTAAATTTTTCAAGCCTAGTACATATACTATACTTATAGTAGATAAAGCTGGCTCTTATGTACTATCGATCCGCTAAGTTACGGTGATGTAAGCACACCAACACCAGTTGTCAAGCGGTGGTGGGGGACAAACACAGACACACACACACACACACACACACACACACACACACATACAAACACACACACACACTCATATATATTGAATATATATATATATACATATATATGTATGTATATACATATGTGTGTGTATGTACATATATATGTATATATATATGTATATATATATATATATATATATATATATATATATATATATATATATATATATATATATATATATATATATACGTACATATATATATATAATATATATATATAATATATATATATATAATAATATAAATATATAGATATATGCATATATCTATACATACACACACACACACACACACACATATATATATATATATATATATATATACACACACATGTATATATATGTATGTATATATATGGGTGTATATATGTGTATGTATGCGTATATATATGTATGTGCATATATATATGTATGTATATATATATATGTGTGTGTGTATGTATGCATGTATATATATATATATATATATATATATATATATATATATATATATATATATATATATATATATACATATATATATATATATATATATATATATATATATATATATATATATATATATATATATATATATATATATACATTAGAATTATAATAGCAACCAATACTTGACTCTAAAACCATATTAAATGTTCATACAGCACCATGAGAGAAGACAAAGACACAAAATAAACTAGCAAAAGATTACTGGATAATTCCAGATCCCGGATTTCTGGCTCTGCATAAGAAATGCTTTGCCTTCATAGGTGGAATATACCCAGATAGCACATAAATACAAATATATACATACAACATACGAATACTTACATATACGAACGTATACATACATATATATGCACGTATGCACACGACGGACTCCTTTCAGTTTCCGCCAACCGAATCGACTTACAAGGTTTTGGTCGCCTCGGGGCTATAATAGAAGACACTTGCGCATGGTGCCACTCAACTAAACTGAACCGAAGACAAGATTGTCGGGAAGCATGGTTCTTAACCAGACAGCGACGGTTCTATAAGATAGCAAAATCCAACTTATATAATTTGATTGACTTAGAAGCGATAGATTTAGCCTTATATCCCCCAACATAGATGATAATGTAGAGTGCCTGAAAATTACCAAACGCTATATTACATCAAACGACCACAAATTCAATTTCTTAGCAAATCCCAGACGCCGGCTTATAATCCCGCTAAAGACGAATTAGGCTAGATTAAAAGAAGTCTATTAGATTTCATCAACTCTAGTATTTCACAAGAGACACACATTACACTGTAAAATAATAACACTTTGGCTATTAAGTGTTTCGGCTACGATATTCTCTAGATTATTCTATCGATTTCTATGCCAGAACTACAAATACTCATCCTAGATTTTGAATTGAGGTGGGAAATGTGTTATTCTTTAAGTATTTCAATAATAATAATAATAATAATAATAATAATAATAATAATAATAATAATGATAATAATAATAATAATAATGATAATAATAATAATAATAATGATAATAATAATAATAATAATAATAATAATAATAATAATAATAATAATAATAATAATAGAGATTGAAAGTTTCATATTGGCGGCACAAGATCAAAGCTTGCTAACAAAAAGACTGCCAGGCTAACGTTCTTCAAAGCGGTTCTGACCCTAAATGCAGATTCTGCGATAAATTGGATGAAACAATAGACCATCTTTGTCTCGGGATGTCCGGTGCTGACACCAAACGAATACAAAAATCGCCACGGTAGAGTAGGACAGTACTTACATTGGAAAAAATGTAGATAGGACAAATTCAGCACTCCTGCTTACTGGAGTATGCAGGAGCCAATCGTTGAAGGTAAAATTGTCAATATCCGCTGGGATTTTCCAGTCAATATCGACAGAACGATCCAGGCTAATCGACCAGACATAGTCATTAAAGACTGTGAAGATAATACTTAGAAACTAATAGCTGTAAGTGTTCCCACTGATAGAAATATATCTGTAAAAGAATTTGACAAATTAAGTAAATATAAGGACCTGGAAATTGAAATTCAAAAAATGTGGCATCTTAAAGCGAGAACTGTTCCTGTTATTGTGAGTGTCCTAGGTATGATAAGAAAAGGATGTCAGAAACATCTAGATAATATCTCAGGAGAACCAATATAGACACACAACGCCCGGTCTGGGAATCGAAACCGTGATCCTCCGACCGCGAGTCCGCTGCCCTAACCACTGGGCCATTGCGCCTCCACATGTGTTGCATTAGATGAAGATATTTCGCTACTGCCCCTGCTACTTCCCCTCCCCAAGCTCTCAATCATATTGTAACATCTCTTTTTCTTCATTCACCCTGTGACGCTGGGTGCGTCTCGAAGAGTGATTGTATCAAACGTGAAGAAGAAGAAGAAGAAGAAGGAGGAGGAGGAAGAGGATGCATGTATATGTGTATTTCGAAACGTCTAGATAGAATAGAGACAGCTGATGAAGGGATATTCCAAGTGGCTTTCCGTTTTCCTGTGTTCGTTCCGTTGTCTGTAGTTTATTGTTCTAACGTCCTGTACCCTGATATGCATGTATATACACATGTAGATGTAAGTATGTACATATATGTGTGTATACATGTATATATATTCTTTGTATATATATATATATATATATATATATATATATATATATGTGTGTGTGTGTGTGTGTGTGTGTGTGTGTGTGTGTGTGTGTGTATGTGCGTGTATATACTACGGCCTTCTTTCAGTTTTCGTCTACCAAATCCGCTTTTAAAGATTTTGTTGGCCCGGGGCTGTAGTGCAAGACACTCATCGAAGGTGTCACGCAGTGGGACTGAACCCGGAACTATGTTGCTGGGATGCAAACTTCTTATCACATAGCCACACCTGCGCTGGCCACGTCCGTATCTGTGTTAGTACCTGTACGAGACCCTGTTTCTACCTGTTTCCATCTGTTTTGTATAGACAAATTCACGTCTGCATGTTCTTGCTTGATTAAATGTGAGTCTTTGTGCTGTGAGCATTTGTGCTAAGCGACCTCATGGACTGCGTCAGCGGCCCCTTCTCTGCATGCGTCTATGTGTGTGTCTATGTGTGTGAACCTCTTGTGTCTTATATGAGTGTATGTTCCTGCTTTCTTCAGTGTGTATGTGTGTTTATGTGCGTATATGCGTGTGTATGTGGGTGTTCTTATGTACGAGTGTATTTACGTGCGTGTGTGTATGTGTGTGTGTTTACGTGCGTGTGTGTGTGTGTGAGTGTGTGTCTGTGTGCGTGTGTGCGTGTGTATATGGGTGTTCTTACGTACGAGTGTGTTTACGTGCGTGTGTGTTTACGTGAATGTGTGTGTGTGTGAGTGTGTGCGTGTATGAGTGTGTGTGTTTGTCTGTGTATATGTGTGTGTGTGTGTGTGTGTGTGTGTGTGTGTCCGTCCGTGCATCTCCTCTATCTATGAGTCACGCTACGCCTCCATCCCGCCGCACGCCGACGACCGCCAGTCAGCTAACCTACCAGCGATCCAACCGGCCAGCAAGCGAGCAAGCAAGCCGCCCAGCATACCAGCCAGCCACCCACCCTGTCAGCCTTGCAGACAGACAAGCCGACAGACAGACGGCTTGCCTCAGCCAACCGCAGCCTGCCTTAGTGACCCACTACCCCAGACATCGCTTTTCTATCAATACAATGTAATATTATACAATGGCATACATTTTTTTTTATGACATGTGTGTGCCAGTATGGGCGCGGATGTGTGTGTCTGTGCCTACAGACGGGCACGCGCTCTGATATATGGATGTGTGTATGTGTTCATGTATATGTGTAGTGTATTGTGGATGTGTGTGTGTTTGCCTAGCTTTCCGTCGGGTTTCTGTTCCAAAAAGGAATATTTTTGATTTTGTTGAGAATGAAATTTATTGTGTGTGTGCATGTATGTATGCGTAGCGTGTGTGTCTGTGTGTGTTGTGTCTTTGCGTATGTGCGGGTATGTGTGCGTTTTGTGAGCGCGGGATTTGAACACTTCCAAAGATAAACACACGCATAAAAAGGCATAAAACACTTTACGTACACTTTCACGCACACACACAGGAGCACACATGCATACACATAAGAACACACACACACACACGTACACAGGCGCACATACGTATGCGTGTGTGTGTGTATATATATATAGTATGTAAGCATTTCTACATGTGTGACTATGTACGGATTATACTTATACGCGTATAAATATATATATATATACAATAATCCCTCGACTACGATCCAAAACCCCCCCCCCCGTGATAGGTGAAAATCCGCGAAGTGAAAACAGTACTGTACTGTATATTTTAATTTGTTATTTTTATAATTTGTATATATTTATTTTATTATAAATGCAAAACAACACCGTGGAGGAACCGCGATATGGCGAGGGATTACTCTGTGTGTGTGTGTGTGTGTGTGTGTGTGTGTGTCTGTCTGTCTGTGTGTGTGTACATACATACATATATATATAAATATATATATACACAGACATACATGCGTGAACAGGGATTAATCTTCTATCTTCGCTCCTTTGCGCCACATGGGCTCAACTCCCCTCCACTCTTCATCTAACCCCCTCCTCCTGTCTCTCTCCCCCACCCTCCCTCCTACCACCCATCTCTCCCCTCCCCCACCTCCTGCTCCGACTCCTACTTCTTTGTACCTCTCTTCATACTTCTCTCCACTCCCACTTCTCTTCACCCCTACTCTTTCTCTCCTCTCTCTTACTCTCTCTCACTCTCTTCTCTCGTACTTCCCCCCCCTCTCCCGTACCCCCCCCTCTCTCACTCTTACTCTCTACACTCTTACTCTCCTACTCTCTACACTCTTACTCTCTTACTCTCTCACCCTTACTCTCTACACTCTTACTCTCTTACTCTCTCACCCTTACTCTCTCACTCTCTTCCCCTCTCTCTCACTCTCTTTCTCTTCCTTTCTTCTTCCCCCCCATACCCCTCTTCCCTCTCTCTCACTCTCTTTCTCTTCCTCTCTTTCTCCCCCCATACCCACCTTCCACCTTCCCCCTCTCTCAATCCCCCTTCCCTCTCTTATACCCACCCTCTCTCCTCTCTTCCTCTCCCCTCCCATACCCATCTTCCCCCTCTCTTACATCCACCTTCCCCTTCTCCCTCCTCGTCAACACCCCTCATAAGCTCATCCCACCACACCCCAACACACTCCTACTCTACCTTCCCACTCCACCCCATCCAATTCCTTACACCCACCACCCACCCCTACCCACATACCCCACCCTACCCACATACCCCTACCTCTACCCCACACTCCACCCATGCCTTCCCCACCTCCCAACACCCTCACATCACACCACACCAATACCCTTGCATCACACCACGCACACCACACCAATACCCTCGCATCACACCACGCACACACTACAACTGACCAACTACTTTCTTCCTTTCTCCCTTCCCCCATTTTCACACTACATACGTCAAGATCACCAGCAGTCTACCTCCCACACACAGCCCCTCGTTCCCGATCACCGTTGTTATCTCCCCCTTTCTTAGCTCTCCTGAAATAAGAATTTCTCACTTCCGGTCAGTCATTGTTATGATCGGCCATTATTATGATTGACCGTTGACTGAACACTATTCAATTTTTTTTCTCCGTGTTTTTCTCCTTGTCTCCGTATTCTTTCTGTTGAAGAGCGTAGCTCGAAACGTCAAAGACTTTCCGTATTCCCGAGCGTCATACTAATATATACTTTTGTTATTTACACCACCTGTCCTCGTCTGTTGTTATTTTTTGTATATTCTCCCATATATATATATATGTATTTATATATATATATGTATGCATGTATAATTTATACATACAAACATACATTCGTACAGATAACTATGTATGTATCCAAATGGGTTTAAAACCAAACATACTATTACTTATAGCTTTATATGCATCGAGATTCACCGTTCCGAAAGAAAAATATTTTACGTTTTCGCGAAAGTTTATAAACTATTACTACGTCAAAAATATGTGTGTGTGTGTGTGTGTGTGTGTGTGTGTGTGTGTGTGTGTGTGTGTGTGTGTGTGTGTATGTATGTATGGAAGCATAATTTACTCACATAGACGCAGAGTAAAAGATATATATATCTTAAATGTTTAGAAAAATGGAAATAACTAACTTGCACACATGCACATACACACACATACTCACAAACACACACACACTTACATATACATACGCACACACATGTATATATATATATATATAAACAATATATGAGTATATGCATATATATGTACATGTGTGTATATACCTTCATCCACATGTACACATAGATACATAACTGGGTACATGACGTGGCAAAAGAACATGGACAAAATGATAAACAAGGTACAACAAACAAGCAAGCCACACAGAAACATCTCCTTCATCAGCTGCCACCATTAAAACACCGGCGTTTCGAAGAATTATATATATATATATATATATATATATATATATATATATATACATGCACACGCCAACACACACATATATATACATACACACGCGCGCGCACACACATATACACGCAAAAACACACGCACACTTACATATACATACACACACACATGTATATATATATATATATATATATATATATATATATATATACATGCACACGCAAACACACACATATATACATACACACCCAAACACACACACATATACACACACACACACATATATATATATATCGGAGTACCAACGAATTTGAATCAAGCTGTTTTGATCCCTACACACACACACACACGCACACACACATCTTAATGTCTATACATAATGTCTGAACACAGACATATGGTCGGTAGCCACATATGCATACTCTAAAGTCTGCGTGCGCGCGTGTACGCGTGCGCATGTGCGTGTGCGCATTGTGAGCAGCAATTGTAAGCGTCTGGGTCAATCTACACGTATGTTATGTTTAAATATACATCAACCAATGATTTCCATGTCCCTACCGCATACACCGGAAGTGATAACGTTCTCTGGTTTCCCGCCAAAGCAAGAGGCAGCCCTCTCTTTACACACGCACATTCTTTGTGTGTGTAGACAGGAACGTCGAAAAGGTGACGGGAAGCGGAGAGGCCTGCTTCATTATTTCCTTTCTTGTTATCTTCCTACTCCAGTCCCACCCTTCCTTTTTCTCCTCTCTTTCTCACGCTTCCTTTTTCTCTCTCTCTTTCTTCCTTATCTATTTCTTTAACATTTCCCTCATCACCTCCCTCATTCGTTTCTCTCTTCTCTTTTCTCTCTCTCCCGCTGTGTCTCTCCCGCTCTCTCTCCTCCTCTCTCTCTAACTCTATCTATCTATAAACTATCAATTTATCTACCAACTTTTCTATCTCTGCATCTATCATCTTTCTGTCTATCCATCCATCTATTCACCCATCCATCCATTCATCTGTCTGTCTACCTATCGGTCTGTCTACCTATCTATCAATGTATCTATCTGTCTGTCTGTTTGTCTATCTTTCTCTTTATCTATCTATTCATCTATATCTTATCCTCTTAACTCCACAGCCTCTGAGGCCGTACGGTTTGCGCTCTAAATTCTTCAACAATTCCACGTTTGTCTCGATTTGAATGAACTTAAGCATCATATTAATACCACCTAACCGTCTGGTTTTCTCTCCGTCCCTCCCTCTTTCTCTCCCTATACGTACGCACGCACGCACACACACACACACACACACACACACACACACACACATAGCATGTTATATCACGTTTATATCAGTAGCTGAGAACGAAGAGTCGACGAGAGTGCTTGAACATAGTCACATAGCCTGCCAGAAATAACGATCGAATCTCTCTGAAATCACTCCCTGCCGTATCAACTAAAAAACAGACACACTGAATAACATCATCCTGGATACAAAGAAAAAAAAAAGGAAACAGTGTAGTCACCGTAGGAAAGCCATAGGTCTGTTCTGTCGAAGCTGGGCCGAAGCCAAATAACAACAATAACAAATGGAATCAGATGTTGTTACTTTGTATCTAATTTTGTTTTAAATCATTAAAACCTCATTGTTTTTTGATGGTGGGGGGTATAAAATACAGCTGTAGCAGTTTAGTAAACGGCGGTAACCATTCCTTAAAATCTGTAGCTTTGTGGCCTTTATTAGAAAATATTGTTATTACTGTTGCATTTACCGCAAAAAGACGTATATTAAAGCATTTCCTGTTTGTATTTGCATTTTTGTGTTTCGCACATTCACTACATTCACGATGCCTCAATGAATCCAAGAGTACACAAGTCACAAGGGAAAGCCATAACATTAAGTCACAAAAAAACATTCACGGCGAAAATATGTTATAAATGATTAATCTAATGTTTCTTTTATTTTTTAGTTCTTCAGCTGACAGAGTGCATTTTTGTCGCTACTTCTGAGTTTTTTCCCCCCATTGGGTCATTTTATTATTATTATTATTATTATTATTATTATTATTATTATTATTATTATTATTATTGTTATTATTTTATTGTCTTTGCACATCTTCTAACGCTGGAGATGTACTACGGTATCAGCTGTTCTCTACCAGTGAACTAAGTTAACAGCCCTCATTATTATTATTATTATTATCAATTTTTCTAAAGATTGAGAGTGAGAGAATTGCTGACGTCTCCCTCTCTGATGACGGTGTACTCAGCTTAAAGAATCCTTACTCAATATCGAAATCCACATGCTTGGCGACTCTGGAAACAGTTGGAAGAGACTCTATACGTTCATATTCTCTAAATTAAAGATTTTTACTAATGATGCCAAATGTTTGTTTTCCACTTTTTATTTTAATCTGTGTGTGTGTGTGTGTGTGTGTGTGTGTGAACCGTTTTGACTCGGCCACTGATCGCCAGTTGAAGGCGATGGTGTTGGTTGATGGTAGAGGCTTTGACCCACAAAGAATTTCTCTAATGTTTTGTTATGGCATTCTCTGTGCCTAATAATGTCCAATGTACCAAATTAAACAGAATATTGGAAATAATTACGTGCCTAAAGTTTAGAGTTCAGTTGTTATTAAGTCTTGGTGGACGGAGTTTTTGTACTTTTGACCTCGGTTGAAGGAAGTTAAGGGAAGGGTAGTGAGAAAGAAAGAAATCATTTCTGTACGGAGTCTGGCCTGTTTGAAATGTGCTTAAGTTACTAGATAACAAAAAGGTTGAGGTCAACAGTTCAACATTTGTTTTTGTCAGAACTGGAAATAATTTCTATACAGCCATTGACAAGTCAAACTATTTAAATCGGTCAAATTCGGAAGCACACACACCCACACACACACTTTTAGCTGGCACTCCGTCGGTTGTAACGACGTAGGTTCCAGTTGATCCGATCAACGGAACAGCTTTCTCGTAAAATTAACGTGCATGAGCACTCCACAGGCACGTGTACCCTTAACGTAGTTCTCGGGGAGGTTCAGCATGACACAGTGTGACACAGCTGACCCTTTGAATTACAGGTAGAACCTCATTTTTGCCAGCTGAGTGGACTGGAGCAACGTGACATAAAATGTCTTGTACAGGGACACAACGCGTTGTTGGGAATTGAACTCACGACCTTGTTCGTGAGCCGAATACCTTGTCCACTAAGTCACGCACTTTCACACACACGCGCGCGCACACTTCAGTTAAGTCCGATGCTAACTATCATCTTCATTTGTGAATCGTTTGGTAGCTGTGCATCTCAATCCGCCCTATGTATCTTTCGGTTGCAGACAGAACATATAAATGTTTAGTTGCAATAGTCAGATCTAACCTGGCTCGTTCACTTCGTTCCTCGCTCCTCCTGGGAGTACGGAATGACTTGCTCCTTCATTTCTGCAATCACTGTTTCCTAAAGAGAAACCACCAAATGAGTTGATGTGGCTTCTCTTCAAAATAGTTTCCAGATGATCTTTGACCCGCAAACGGTAACCAACGCCAGGTGTGGCCTAGCGGTTGGGGTGCTGGACTCATGATCATAAGATTGTGGTTTCGATTCAGCAAGAGTGAAAGATGTTGGAATAATCTCGGACACTGGTACACAACCAATTAAGGACTTTAAAAAAAATCCCATATAAGGTAAGAAACTGGTTGGATTGATCTCGCCATATATTCTGCTCAGACTAATAGACATCTTGTGGTGTATATATTTCGTTTACTTTTCACGGTGAGACTAAAATTGTCTGTTTATATACAAAAACAGGGTGTTCTTTACATTTGAGAGTGTTCATATGTATACACGCGCACATAATATATACATATATTTGTGTATGTCTGTGTATGTGCTTGGGCATGCGTGTGCGAGTATGTCTGTAAGTATATATATATATATATATATATATATATATATATATATATATATATATATATATATATATATGTATGTATGTATGTATATGTATATATATATATATATATATATATATATGTATGTATGTATGTATATGTATATATATATGTGTGTGTGTATGTGTATATAAATGCATATGTATGTATGTGTGCATATATGTATGTGTGTATATATATATGTATGTGTGTGTGTGTGCGTGCGAGTATGCGTGTATTTATATATATAAGCATATGTATATATGTATATGTATATATATATATGTGTGTGTAATACACGAATGTGTGTGTGTGTGTGTGTGTGTGTGCGCGTGTGTGCGCGCGCGCGCGTGTAAGAAGGCGAAGACGATTGTGTTGGTATTGCGATAAAGCCTCCGGAAATTCAATACTTGTAACAATTTTAAAACATGGCAGTTTTTCCGACACTTTACGTTTCTGTGTGTGTGCGTTAGAGAGAGAGAGAGAGAGAGAGAGAGAGAGAGAGAGAGAGAGAGAAAGGTGGGCGTGTTTATGTTTGTGTCTATATGCGTGTAAGTATTTGTGTGTGTGCCTGTGTGTACGTATGTGTGTGTGTGAGAGAGTGTGTTGTTTTGTGTTGTGTGTGTGTGTTCTTTAGTTTTTGCGATTCTTGATTTGTTTCAGCCAACACACGGCCATGCTGGAGCACACGCGCAGGCTTCTTCGAGTTTCACGTCCACACCTGCTTGTGCGTACGTATGCGTCTGTGCAGGTATGATGTCCATACACTGACGTATATAAGTTTATGCGAATATGTATGTGTATATGTATGTCCGTGGTGTGCGTGCATGTTTGTGGGTATACACACACACACACACACACACACATGAATATATATATGTGCGTGTGTATGTGCATGTGTGGTTGTCTACTCCTTACACAGAGTTTGACCACCTCCTGCACCTACACCTTAGAACCATCATGGCATCTTATGTGGCTTTTTAAACCAGACAATATTTTGAAAAGACACCCACATAGATTGCATATCGGATTTGGACCATCAAGAGCTGCAGATAAGTTCTGATCTTTGTGGATCTTAAAATGTCTTTTGAGGCCTCCGTTGGATTTGCAAACTTTCTGGCATACATTGCATTGCGAGGTGCACACAGACATATATGCAGAATAGTTGGTGGAAGTTCGTTTTTCATGGGTCCGCAGATGAGATTTGAGCCCAGCATATGAAGAGGAGGGGAGAGAGAGAGAGGAGAGGAGGGAGAGAAGAAGGGAGGGAGAGAGGATGGGAGGGAAAGAGAGAAAAAGAGATGTACATACATACAACCATGATGGGTTGGGTGTGTAAGGGGCGTTTGTGTATAAGCAAACCTCCTGTGTGTCTGTTTATATATGCGCTTGAGCATGAAAATGTGTGTGTGTTTGCATGTGTGTGTGTGTGCGCGCGCGTGCGTGTGTCACCATTTACCGCTCTACCCCCATATGGTGATATGTACCCGAAAGAATTTCAAGTTGTCTGAGCTACACACGTTATTTGAATGAACTGTTTATTCGGTATACATTCTTCATGTACCCGTTATTGGTGTTCCCCTACCACTCAGCCACCCGGTTTAAATAGAACACCAGACACAACAGACACACCCAAGAAAACATACTGCTTATCTTTGGGGTTTTTTTTTTCTTCTTTGGATTTACCATTTTCTTAAAGCATTTTAAGCAAGGAGCATGACTATATATAGAGTTGGTAACGGCGACGTCGAGGAGGAAGAGGAGGAGACAGGAAGGAGGAGGAGGAGAAAGGAAGGAGGCGGAGGAGAAGGGGCATGAAGAAGAGAAGGAGCAAGAAGGAGGAGGAGGAAGGCGAGGATGATAGTAATTGTGGTAATGATGATGGTGATGGTGATAATGATGATGATGATACAATAATGCTGATAAAATGCCGAATGGAATACGTTGTTGTTTTGTTTTTGGCTTTTTGTGATATTCTTTGGGTGGGGGGGGGGGGTTGTTATTCTATATTCTGAGTTAAACATCGATGTATATCTTTCTGGGGGTTCAGTAATAAAAAAAAAAAAGAAAAGAAAAAAAAGTACCAACTAAGTCCTGGGATAATTTAACCCATTCGTACCGAAATTTTTCTAGTGAATGAAATTGCCTGAAAATTCCCAGACAATATTATCTTGACCTAAATAAAAACTGAAGAAAAATTTCATTGAAATCCGTTTGACACAGACTGCATACGCGTTAAGAACATGTTTCATTCTTTGATGCAGATCATACACAAATCACAATTTGCATCAAGTATTTGTTTTATACCCTAAGGGTCAGTTTAAACAGACGATCGTCATGAATGGGTTAAACATCGATGTATATCTTTATGGGATTCAGTAAAGAAAAGGCACCATCTAAGTCCTGAGATAATTTAATTGACTGTTATATCATTCAAACATTCGTAGCATATTACTTTGTCAGAAATCATTGTGTGTGTGTGTGTGTGTGTGTGTGTGTGTGTGTGTGTGTGTGTGTGTGTGTGTGTGTGTGTGTGTGTGTGTGCGCGCGCGCGCATATATATGTATATATATTCTTTTATTTGTTTCAGTCATTTGACTGCGGCCATGCTGGAGCACCGCCTTCCGGCGAGCAAATGGACCCCAGGACTTATTCTTTGTAAGCCTAGTACTTATTCTATCGGTCACTTTTGCCGAACCGCTAGCTTACGGGGACGTAAACACACCAACATCGGTTGTCAAGCGATGTTTGGGGGGGACTAACACAGATAGATAGATAGATAGATAGATAGATAGATACATTTCTTTTATTAGCCACACAGGGCTCAACGAAGATGGGACAAATACAATGTAGAGCTTTTCTTTTGGGGAGGGGAAGAAAAAAAGGGGGGGTCGATCAAAAGGGATCGTAGGAAGGAAAAGGGGGTAGTTCGATCAAAGGGATCCAAAAAAAAAAAAAAAAAAAAAAAAAAAGGCCGATCAATAGGGATCGTGTATCACACAGTAATGTTCTCGTGTAAAAGGAGGGGAGGACAGTTTAGGTTTGGCCGTGGAAAGAAAAGCCTACGGAAAAGACCACGGTAACCTTGGTCAATATTCTCATTGAAGAAACTATAACAGTAAGTGACTCTCTTTTGCCTTTTTGTTTTCTTTTTTTTTCTTGGATTTTTTTTTTCTTTTTTTTTTAGTTCATAGGGTTATGCTCAAGATGGCTCCGTCGTTCACACGTGCCATCCTTGCTACATTCACCCATCTTTTTTTGAAGCATTCACTAGACAAGACTTCCCTTTCTACTCTCACCTTCCTCTTCAGGTGATACTTGAAGAAGTTGATGAGAGATTGTCCAGAGAGGAAAGTCTTTGTCTCTAGACCTTTCAGACGCGTCCACCATACACATTCTTTCGCCATAGCCACAAGTACGATGAAAATAGCTCTTCCTTCCCGTTTAAAGGAAGGAGGCGCGACAATATTCACGATAGACTCGGCTGATAGACCGACTCGTCCCACACGCGATAGCAGTTGTTCGACGTAAGCCCACAGCTCGGAAATGGTGGGACACTGTACGAGTGCGTGCAGAACGGTTTCGTCGCTCTGCCGGCATCTCGGACAGGTCGGCCCCGTGTTTCTCGAGCCATGCCTGTAGAGCTTATCCCGAACGGGTAGTGCTTCTCGATAGCACTGCCAGGCCAGGGATCTCTGGAAGTTGTCCATAGGTCCCGGCCCGAAGGTCGTCTTAAACAGGCGGGTCAGGTATTCCTCGTCGACGCCCAGGTTCGCCCCGAGATCGTCGTCGTACCTTCCCTCCACTAATCCACTATAGAATGCGTTAGTTGTGATGCAGTCGCTCAAGGTTGACCCGGGTTGTTGGAGTTGCCGAAGAGCAGCGCGACACTCGCGGTGCCATTCGCCCTTCCTCGGCCTCTTCTTGATCCATGACTGCAGTTCGGTCATGGAGACGAGCTGCGGGAAAGCGCGCCGCACAAACGGCGACCACACCTGTTCACCGCTGTCTACGTAGAGCCGGAGATGTCGCAGTCTCAGCGCGTGTCTGCGCATCATCAACCACGGCATGCCCAGTCCTCCTTTTAACGGGTGTTGGCAGCAAACGGATCGCCTAACCATCGGAACGCTTCCTTTCCACAAGAAGCGGAAGAGGATGCGCTCCAGTTTGGTGATGGTAGGGTCGGGACAAGGAACGACGGTCAGGCGGTAGTAGATGACGGACGCGATGTACGTGTTCGCCACCTCCGCCCGACCTTTCAGGGAAAGCTTCCTCTCGGCCCATTGCCGGGCTAGAGTGGCCACCCTTCTCGTTATCTCGTCCCAGTTCTTCTCCGTTTGGAGGTCTGGACCAAACCAGACCCCGAGCATCTCAACCGGACCGTCAGTCCAACGTCCCACGACGGAGGCGCTACTTGACGGCATGGGGTTGCTTCTCCAGGTGCCGAGCCGCAAGCCCACTGACTTATCCCGGTTGATTTTCGCTCCCGTTACCGCTTCGTATTCTCTCAGTGTCTCGCCGACAAGCTCGATGTGCTTTTGGCTAGACACTATGACGGTGACGTCGTCCGCGTATGACGACACGCTCGTCCCGCATCCCAACTCTCGCGGGATGCCCCTCAGCGTCGCCAGCTTCCGCAGTAGTGGCTCGAGAGTCAACACGTACAGAAGCGACGAGAGGGGGCATCCCTGACGGACCGAACGTGCAATGTCGAAGGGTCTTGATAGATGCCCATTGACGCGAACTACCGAACGGATGCCTCTGTACAAGGCAGCAATCCAGCCGCGGAAAATGGGACCGAAGCCGGCTGCTATGAGGACAGCCTCCAAGTATTGATGGTCTACCCTATCGAAAGCTTTCGATTGATCTAAATTGATCAGGGCCCCACCCATGCCAGGTTCCTTAACTACCCTCTCTATGATGTAGCGCATCAGATGGAGGTTGTCATGGATGCTCCTGCCCGGCACCGCGCACGTTTGCGCCTTGCCGATCAGTTTCTCGATGACAAGCGCCAACCGCTTGGCTAACACCTTGGCCAAAATTTTCAAGTCTGCATTGAGCAGAGTGATGGGCCTAAAGTTATCTATGACGTCCCCCTTGTTTGGATCTTTCTTCAGCAGCGTTACGGCTCCTCGACTCACAAAACCGGGAATGCTCCCGTTTTGCTGCCAGTTGCAGTACACGGCCGCCAAGACGTCTCCAAACAAGTCTGGCTTACAGTTGTAAAGCTCGTAGGGCAGACCATCCAAACCCGGAGATTTGTCCCTCGAGCATCCCGCCATCGCGTCCCTCACTTCCGCCGCCGTGATGGCACCTTCGCAGCACTCCGCCTCTCTTGCCGAGAGTCGTGGCAGGCTGTGCAGGTAGGCACTGAAGTCCACCCTGCGTTCTCGCTCGCCATTCGTCCCAAACAGTCGAGCAAAGTGCCGCTGAAAGGCCTCACACATTTTGCTTGGCTCGAGCAGTTCGCGCCCCTGTTCGTCCACCAGAGACCGAATGGTGGCTTTGTTGCCCTGTTGCGCCTCCGCCACCCGGGCCTCTCGTGCGGCTCCAACACCTTCGTTTCTTAGAGCACGCATCCTAGCCCTGACAACGCACCCTTCGTGTTTGGCGTTGAAGTGTTGGTCAAGGGCCAACCTCGCCGCCAAAACGTCGGATGCGATGCCACTTCTAATTGCCTCTTCTAGCTTCTTAACTAGTTCACCCTCTACTCTGTTTCTGTCTATGGCTAGTGCTTTGCTATACCTAACCGCTTCTGCTTTTATTGCTCTCTTGAGGGCAAACCACCATTTGTTATTGATGATGGCTCCTGTCAAAGCCCTCTTTACTAACGTGCTAATCCGGTCTCTGAAAACTGGTCTCGACGGGAAAGACGCGTTTAGTTTCCAGTAACCGGAGCCCTGCCTATGTGTCTTATCTAAGTCTAGCGTACACGTCACAAGTTTGTGATCCGTGTAGCTGACTATGTGAAATTGTGGACACCCTATGCTATCTCTATCTACTCTCCTACACAGTATTCTATCTAGATACGATCTCGACGACCCGATGCGGTTTGTCCATGTCCACATTGGCGCATTCGGGTAATCGAGTCGGTACCTGTCAGACAGTTGAAAGCGTCTGAGCAGGTCTTTGAGGCATTTGCATCCCCGTCTATTCCTATCTCTGCCCACATAGTCTAGATGCGTGTCCAAGGTAGCATTCCAATCCCCCACTAAAAGTAAAGGACGAGACGTTCCTAGGAATACTTCTAGACGTCGAAAGAAATCCGGCCTACCTGTTAAAGGTGGTGCGTATACTGATATGAGTCGAAAAGCACACCCATCGCTGCCATCGACATCCAGAACAACCAATCTACCCTCCGGGTCTATGAATACTGTCTTTACTTCGAGATCCAGACTCTTGCGAAAGAGTACCGCCGTGCCACTACCGCCCATTCTCGGCAGACAGGGAGAAAAATAAATGTTAAACTGTCTGCCAAACATGGACGATAGGGCCCGCGGATCATGGAGTCTGGTCTCGCTTATGGCTATGATTTCTAGTTTATGTGACGTTATGTCATTTAGGAGGTACCCTTGTTTCCAAGGGGACCCCAAGCCACGCGCATTTACACAACCAATCTTGAGCATCATTTTGATTTGAGTGTTAAAGTTTTATAAAGAGAGTCACTTACCGTTTGAGAGTTTTTGTGTCTCCTCCTTCGGGTTTTCTTCGAGGAGATCACTATATAGTTTTTTCGCCAGGTATTTTTGGCATTTGCCAACTGCCTTTGGAAAAATAGATTTTAGTGTGTGGTGCAGGGTTGGTGTTATGTGTAGTATTTTGATGTGTTCTGGCGGTGTTGTGTATGGGTGGTTGCTGGTTTTTATGTCTTCGTTTGTTATGTTTGTTTTTGTGTTGATGTATTCCATCAACTCTGAGTTTTTTGTGTTGATGGCAGTGAGCATTGTGTGTGTACTTGCTTTTGGGGTTTTGTTGCTTGTGTTGTAGTTGTGTGTGCTTGTGTTGGTGTCTGGAGTGTTTTCGGGAGTTGTGTATCTCCCTGCTTTGTTTGTGTTTGCTTTTCTTTTCTTGCTCCTCTTCCTCCTTCCTTTCTGGGCTATTTGCCATTCCTCATTACTTTCATCTTCCGACGAAGGTTCTGAGGAATCGGAAGGGGGTAGGGGCAAATTGTGAGCGTCTGTGTGTGCTTGTGTGAGTGGTTGTGTTGCTGTTTTTGTTGGTGCTGATGGCTTGTTATTTGTGTGAGGTGTGTGTGATGTGGGGGAGGGGGAAACAGTCTTGGAATTTTCTTTCTTTTCCCCTGCTTCCTCACTTGTTGTTTTTGCAGATGCTGTTGTCTTCTCAGTTGCCAGTGTTGCTTGTGTTTCTCTTGTTTTGATTGTTGATGGTGGTGTTGGTAGTAGGGGTTTTTTTCCGGGTTTTGGTGGTTGCCCTTGTTGCTTTTTTTGGTTGGCGGCGGTTGGGCAACTGTCCTTGAGGTGTGCCTCGCTGCCGCATACATAACAACGTGGCCGCCTTCCTTCCACCACTACATATAACTTGTGGTCCTTTGCCAGTTGGATGTGTGTGGGGATCTTTTGGCACTCCTCTTCAGTGATATGGAGGAGGACTTCGACTTTTTTTCCCCCTTCCCAGTTTTTCTCCTCTGCAGTAGCAATTTCTAATATATTTGCCTCCTCCATTTCGAGGCATATAGAACCTACTATCCACTGTGTTTCCACTTGTGAAGGGACATTCTTTACTGTCACCTTCGTCACTCTCTGTCCAAGATAACTCGGTATCATCACCAAGTCATCTGTGTGGAGAGAGAGTGTTGAAAATTCCTTCGCTAACTGTTCGCTCTTAAAGCGTACTAGGACCGTGGCAAATTTTCGTCCCCAAGTAACATGACTTTGAAAGGGCCATATCGGTTTGAGACAAATCTCAATTTTTTGGGTGGAGAAACTCTCCGGTCGCTTCGTTTTCTTGTTGATAAGTCTGTATGATATGTGCTTCTTGTTTGTATTTTCAATAATTGCTTTTGGTATGTGTATTTGTACAGTGTCACCTTTTTTCGTGAGAAGGGATTTTGTGTCATTGATTTGTTTTTGGGTGAATGTTAATATTGTTCTTTTTTCTTTCGTTGCATCGGCAAAATTTGTTTTTGTGATGCTGGCAGATATGTTGTTTGTGGCGTTTGTGGTGTTGTTTATCTTGTTCGTCTTGTAGTTGTTGATGGTGGTATTGACAGTGGTGTTGGTACTGCCAGGTTCAAAGGTGGTGGTAGTGGCGGCAGAGTTTGTCGAAGTAGTGGTGGTGTTGGTGTTGAAGGTCGGTGTCCTGTTGTTCTTGCTGTTGTTATTGTCACTGGTAGTAGCAGTGGTGAGGACAGTGGTCGTGTTAGCAAGGACATTTGTGTCGTTGTCGTTGTTGTTGCTGTTGTTGTTGTTGTCTTTGTCGTTGTTGTTGTTGTTGTCACTGGTGACGGTGGCAGGCAAGACTGCTGTAGCAGCAGAGTTTGTACACGTGATGGTGGTAGTGGTGGTGGTTGAGGCAGCAGCAGTTGACTCAGAATCATTGCTCTTCTTCATCACTTGTCTGCGTTCATGCGGAACGGCATTAAGTGTTTTCGCCTCTGGCATTAGGAGCGGGAAGTCGGCCTCGTTGAAAACCTTAGCCATATTCGTTTTAAAGAATATGGCTAGGAACGAGGAAGATATGTTTGAATTTTTGGAAATAAGGCTCTAAATAGAGCTATTTCCGATTTGAAAAATATATGTTCACGAAGTATTTTGTGTTATACACAACTTATACAAAATTTTAAAACAAAATAGGTCTTTTAAGAGGTGAAAAATGCAACTTACATGGGAGCCGATGTGTCTACCGTCCGTCCATGATGATAGATAGATAGATAGATAGATAGATAGATAGATAGATAGGCAACTCGGGGGAGGTGGGGGCGAGTCGATTAGATAGAGAATATAAACGTATAAAATATAAACGTATAAAATCTCCTACAGTTGTTTCTAGAATTGTTAAGCATGTGGATCATCATATTGAACAAGGTTTCCATCAGCTGAGTATTCTATCATTGCATCAGTTGAAGAAAACTCCTCATGTATATATATATATATATATATATATATATATATATATATATATATATGCGATGGGCTTCCACATAGTTTCCATTTACCAAATTTACTCTCATGTCTTGGTTGGCCCGTGGCTATAGTGCCTCGCAGTAGGACTGTACTCAAAACCACGTAGTTGCAAAGTGACCTACTTAATCATAGAGCCATACTTGCGTCTGTAATCAAAACCTATTCCAACCGTAACCATCACGTCTTTTTCTTATGTGCACCCAACCCAGGAACACTCAATCAAACGTGTCCCATTCTAAGACGTCCGTGGGGTCCTACGGCGTTGAAGCTATTTTGACTGCTATTTCTAGCATGTTTAGGAAACACAATGAGACCCGTCGTCGTTTTCATATGAGCAGTTATCAAGTGCAGGTCGTGTTGGTAACGTGACACATAGAATGCGAATGCTGATTGAATATTCTTAATAGATCTCAATACAGATTAAACGAAAGCCCATGTTGAAATATAATAATAGTTACCGGACTGCATGTTAACATGTATTCATCGACCGTAAAGAAACATTAACATAATATTACGTAACATCAAATAACACGAATGTATAACAAACGCCAATTAAACTTTGCCGCACTGACATCAGTGCAGCTTTCTCTGATTACCAGATATGAAGCAGAGTAAATATGAAGTATATATGTAAGTCATTAATTATCCAAGTCTATGTATGATGACTGATTATAAAAAATATAATGTCTGGCAGCATAGAGATGATGCTTGACAACGTAACATACACAAGAAAATCAGTTGATGTTGAAATCACTGAAAAGTTCACAGTAGTGTGATGAAGAATTATTTGATAAACTGAAGGGAACTAACAACCCATGCGTGTTTTTATTAATAGTGTGACCCTCCCAAATTATTACAATAAGTATGAAACAACACTGAGATGATGCTTGATGAGTCAGGCCTGTTCGGTGAGTACTTTTAACATCTACAGTATTGTAAATGTACTAAGGTGGAATAATAATTTGCTTTATAAATTGGGAGAGAATTAATGGACTGAAGGAAATTGAACCATCTTTAACTATTCAGTTGAAAATGAGATAAAGGATTTAAAGGTACCAGAAGACTCTATAGAGCTCTTTACAAAAGAAAATCAGTTGAAGTTGAAATCATCGAAAAGGTTACAGGAGCCTTAACAATGCTTTCAAATTTTCGCACAAGGCCAGCAATTCTGGGAGAGGGTTAAGTCGATTAGATTGACCCGAGTGTTCAACTGATATTTATTTCATCGACCCCGAAAGGATGAAAGGCAAAGTCGACCTCGGCGGAATTTGAACACAGGACGTAAATTCGGAAGGAATGCCACTAAGCATGTTTCCCGGCGTGCTAACGATTCTGCCAGCTCGCCGCCCCGATAATAATAGAATTGGTTTCAAATTTTGGCACGAGGCCAGCAGGTTTGGGAGTTGGGGCTAAATCGATTACATCGATTCCAGTATTCAACTGGTACTTAATTTAACGACCCCGAAAGGATGAAAGGCAAAGTCGACCTCGGCGGAATTTGAACACGGGACGTAAATTTGCCACTAAGCATGTTTCCCGGCGCGCTAACGATTCTGCCAGTTTGCTGCTCTGATAATAATAAAATTGGCTTCCAATTCTGGCACAAGACCAGCAGGTTTGAGAGATGGGGATAAGGGATGGGCTTATTTTATCAACCCCGAAAGAATGAACGACAAAGTGGACCGCGGCAGAATTTGAACTCAGAACTTAAAGAGCCAGGAGAAATGCCGCAAACCATTTTGGCAGACGTTCTTCCGATTCTTCCGGGCCATCACTTCGACCTATAAATAATAATAACAGCGAAACTATAGTTTGGTAGGATAGTGTCATTCGATGGGAGTTCTAAGGAAAGATCTATAATTAGATAACGTCTGCGCTCCTTCCATTCGCAAACACACCTTCTCCCCTCTTGTACCCCACTATGCCTTGGCTGCTACTGCTGCTACTGCTGCTACTGCGGCTCCTGCTGCCATAACAGTTGCTTTGTATTATACTATGCCTAAGAAAAGAAATCAATACCGTAAACCCTAATCGACTTATCACATGATTTGACGAACAGACAGAAATGCGTATATATGTGTGTGTTTCTGTGCATGTCTGCGCGCGCGTGTGTGTGCATGCGCGTTTCCGTGTGAGTGCATATGTATGTGTGTGCGTGTGCGTGTGTGTGTGTGTGTGTGTGTGTGTCTAGGATGCTTGAATATATGCACGCTAATATATACGTATGCATACATAATCATTACGTAGGTATATGCAGACATGCGTATATGATGCTTCCATGCTTGTACAAACATAACTATAATAGTATCTTTTTTTTATTTTTTGCTGTTTTCTTTTTTGGGGTGGGGGGAGGGGGGAAGTCGCAGTCTTAAATATACATAGAAAATAGTGTGCGTATAGCTATGTACATGTGTGCATGTATGTACGTATGTATGTGTGTATACACACACACATATACATGGTATATATATATATATATATATACACACAAATACTTATGCTAGTATATAATCTATGCATATATTTGTACACACACACACACATATACCTATACACACACACACACACACACACACACACACACAAACACACACACATATATATAGAGAGAGAGGGATAGAAAGGCGAGGAGAGCGGTGAAGGATATAAATTAACATTTGGTCCCATCTAAACTGTAGATAATACGTAGAGAGAGATATTGGTAAGGAAGAACACGAGACGGAAATGTGGAATATTGATCGTAGAATCGTTGATTGTTAGAAAACACACACATACACACACACATACGCACATACACACACCACACACACACACACACATACGCTCATATGTACTTTATATGCATAATAAATGTATCTAATATATATATACATGGAAATATATATATATATATATAAATATATATATATATATATATATATATATATATATATATATATATATATATATATATATATATATATATATATATATATACTTATGTATGTATGCATGCAAATTAAATGAATACATACATGCATACATATATACATACATTGCTACCATTTGCAATAACTTTCATAGCATTTCAGCCACTACTTTCCAAGCTTGGTTGTGTGTGTGTGTGTGTGTGTGTGTGTGTGTGTGTGTGTGTGTGTGTGTGTGTGTGTGTGTGTGCGTGCGTGTGCGCTCGCGTGTGTGTATATGTAGATATGTATATATACATACATACTTGCATACACATATATAAATATATATACATATATACATCCACATATACGTATATGCATACACACACACATACACACACATGTATATATATACATAGATGTATACATATACACATAGATGCATATACAATATGTACGTACACATATTCACATACATATACAACATACATATATATATATATATATATATATATATATATATATATATATATATATATATTTAGATATAAACACACATATAAATGTATGTATATGTGTATATATCCCAAAAGGGGTCTGTTGAGAGCGAACGCGTAACCAAATATCAAGGTAAGCTGAATATTATTGAAATGCGTATGCATCCTGGGCGTTGGATGCTATATCTGTGTTCAACTGATTATTATTATTATTATTATTATTATTATTATTATTATTATTATTATTATTATTATTATTATTATTATTATCATTATTATTATTATTGAGGGAACGTGCTGGCAGAAACGTTAGCACGCTGGACGAAATGATTGGCGGTATTTCGCCCGTCGCTACGTTCTGAGTTCAAATTCCGCCGAGGTTGACTTTGCCTTTCATCCTTTCGGGGACAATGAAATAAGTACCTGTTGAACACTGGAGTCCATGTAATAGACTCATCCCTTCCCTCCAAAATTACTGCCCTTGTGGCAAAATTTGAAGCCATTATTATTATTAGTAGTAGTAGTAGTAGTAGTAGTAGTAGTAGTAGTGTGAGTCACAATCTCCTATTATTGGTGACTCTATCTCATCGTTCTTTGTCCGCAATTGAGTGAGAACACAATCCAGTCCATAGATTAACTTTTCCCACAAATGGCATTAAATTCATCCTTGCAAGCATAACAGACTTTCATAATTCACTACTAACGTTAAGTAACAGTAAATTGTTCTCAGATTGCCTTCTTTATATGAAGTTAGGCAAACGAATTTTGTCGTTTAAAAAGATACAAGCCATCGGCCACGTTGTTTGTTAGTCATGTATAGTACTCGCTCGGATGTCAACAATATCCCAAATATAAAGCAGAATGCAAGATTTTAGTTATCAAATAGCTGTTGCACCAATGATACAATTAATTTTAAAGTTCACGAAGAGTCTAGTAAAATAACTTTGTTGTTGAATTACTATTCTTAAATCTCACAACGAGAGATATTCAGCAACAGTACTTTGGAGCAAAGATTACAATATTGTGAGAAGTGTCATAAGCGTACTGAGAGGACTACACACATACACAAACACCGCTAAAAATGCTACATTAAGGTGTGAGTTTACTAAGGCCTTAATTTTTCCTCTACGGAAAATAAAAATCTTTTGTATCAAATGTTATAATAGTATTAAGTCCTCTAGACATTATTGTCTCGAGATCAAGGACTCCTACGGCCTCACTTTCCATGTCATATAAGTCGTCGAGATCGCAGCATTCCTTCTATTCAGAAGCTAGTCCATTCATTTACAGCTGAGCAGACTAAGCAACGCGAAATAAAGTGTTTTCCTAAAGAACTGAACGTACCGCCCTACTTCGGAATTGAAACTACGATCTTGCGACAGTGAGTGCAATACACTAGCCATTAGGTCAAGCTCTT
>NC_142939.1:3414817-3422317 GCF_046866305.1 Octopus bimaculoides | reverse complement strand
TGCTTTACTTGTACTTTATTTTGTTGACAATGAAAAGATGAAAGATAAATTTGACCTCAGCAAGATTTGAATAAATACCACGCAGTTTTTTGGGGGTTTTTTTCCGACGCGTTAATGATTCACCCAATTCGGTGCCAGCAACGCTAGAGCCTAAAACAGAGCAAGCAATCGTTTGACAGTGATTGTAGTTCAACTTTGGTGTCATCCTACTACTCTTACTTATTCGAACGTTGTTACATCGTTAGTCACTGATTTTAATGAGACATAACTTTAAGACTGGTATCACTAGTTTTGTGTGGTGACAGCAGGTCAAACACGTTCAAACAACTCCTCTCTAATTTAGAGAGACTGGGCCAATTTGTGTCCATACAATGAAGCTGTATAGTCTAACTTTTTAAAGCAGCGGAGCTGGCAGAAACGTTAGCACGCCGGGCGAAATGCTTAGCGTTATTTCGTCTGTCTTTACGTTCTGAGTTCAGATTCCACCCAGGCCGAATTTGCCTTTCATCCTTTCGGGTTCGACAAATTAAGTACTAGCTGCGTACTGGAATCGATTTAATCGTCTGGCCTCCTCTCCAAAAATTTCGGGCCTTATGCCTAGAGTAGAAAAGAATTAAGTACCAGTTGTGTACTGGGGTCGATCTAATCGACAGGCACCTCTCCCCCGAAATTTCGGGCCTTGTGACTAGAGTAGTAAAGAATATTTTATCGTGTATAATTTTCCAAAAAGAAGACGTTATGTTAAGACATGCTTCCTTGTCATATGTTATTAGTCTGAATATCTAAGAAAAAAGAAATTATATGTCCGCAGTTCTATTTCAAATTTATCCATGTATTCAGTATATTTCCGGCATTTATATATCTATTAAGCGTCATAAATTCTTAACTTCCATCGACTACACAACTAGACTGTGCTCCGTTCAGTTCAGACAATCCTATTTCATGTTTTTTGTTGTGTATCTGTTATTGATTTGTCGTTGTCTCTCTGCCCTTCCTTTGGATGAACTCCAAAGCAAAAGGTGTGTGTGTGTGTGTGTGTGTGTGTGTGTGTGTATGCATCTATGGATGTATAGATGATATATACGACGATTGGCAAATAAAAATAAAGCTTCGATTAAATTGATCGCTGTGGCGGCTTTTGGTCTAAAAATTATATAACTGCGTGTGTGTGTGTGTGTGTGTGTGTGTGCGAGCTTATGTGCGCACGCATACATGCATAAATGTATATGTACACACACGCGCACACGCACACAGGCGCACACACACATACACCAGCATAAATATTTAGTTCCTACGTACGTACGTAAATATATATACATATATATATATATATGTATGTATATGTGTATATATGTACATAAATATATATATATGTATGTATATAAGTATATGTGTATATATATACATAAATATATGTATGTATATGTGTGTGTATTTGTACGAACGTGCGTGTGTATATAGACACCTTTATGCGCCTTTGTGTATACATACCCTTGTTTCACTATACACATACATCTGTTCGTATGTATGTACGTATATATGTGTGTGAGTGTATGTATACCTTTAACCATCCATGTATGAGAATGAATATATATGTGCACATGTATGTGTTTATGTGTGCTGTATCTATATTCACCAACACTCACTTCTATGTGTGTGTAAATATGCACAAATTTTCCTTTATTTATTTATGTATTTGTATATTGAAAGACATAAGGGGGGAAACTGTTTGAAAAATATAAATTATCCACGTGACATTGTAATTGCGTTCCTAATTTGTTCCAGAACTATCCAGGGAAATGTTATTACCACCGGTTATATAAATCCACAACTCTTGTTTGATAAATGCCAACGCGCGAAACTCTCGGCGTTTGAGTTACTCTGTTGCTTCTGCTAAATATTAGAAAGGATAATCATGTTGGCATCCATTATATTTTTTCCACCCTTAATAAAAAATATACCATGTAATATAGAATGATTTAACTCAGTTACACTCTCTGAATAATAATAATAATAATAATAATAATAATAATAATAATAATAATAATAATAATAATAATAATAATAATAATAATGAGTGAGCAAAAAAGTGGTACGAACATAAACCCGAAGGCATCATCGAAAATGATAATGCAAAGATCCTGTGGGATTTTATGATTCAGTGCGACCATGAGATAGAGAATAGGAAGTCAGACAGTCTTAATTGAGAAAGAAAGCAAACTATGCTGGATCATAGATATAGCAAGCCCAGCTGACAACAAGGTATGTGATAAGAAATAAAAAAAAAAGTCGATAGATATGACAGGTTAGCTTGGGAGGTTAAGCAGTTGTGGTCGCTGAAAAAGGTGGTAGTAGTACCAATAATTGTCGGAGCCTCAATACCAAGTGTGAGATGATCTTGTCAAACATTTTGTAACCGTACTCTGTTCTATTCTGCTCGTGAGACTGCCCCTGCCACTTCCCCTCCCCATACTGTGACATCTCTTATCTTTCACTCGCCCTGGGACGGTGAGTGTATCTCGGCAAGTGATTGTAAAAACTATGCAGATTGAAACTGAATAACAATAATAATTATTAATTGAAACATCGTTGTTCCTAAATCTCTCAAGGAGAGATATTCAGTAGCAGCACTATTAAGTAACGATTATTTGCCAACCTAACGTGGCCGTCCCGTTTGAGGCGAATGGAAAGTAGTCGACACCATCGACCGCGTACTTTATTAGTACTTCATTTTATCGAACTCCGAGGAGGTGAATGGCAAAGTTGATCTCAATAGGATTTTTGTTCAGAACACGATGAACCGGAAGAAATACTGCTAAGCATTTTTTCCGTCACACGAACGATTCTGCCAGCTCGCCACTTTTCATTTTGTTAAAATAATATTAGGACATTTATTGAATGGTGAGACCATTATCTGCTTAAGTTAAAGTGCCAGGCTGAAACCCTTTCAAATTGGTCATTTACGGATATGGACTCTACTAGAAGTATTGATTTATTTTTTCTGAATCTAAGCAAAGTAAGGAAAAGTTAAGATGTCTACCATTCAAAGACATTAATAACGTAAGTAAAATGAACGGGAAATAACGGTCACACTATCTGTGGCTCACCGGAACCGGAAACATATATAGCTGCAACGTTATAGATGATATTACTCTCTTTTGATAAGACACAAAAAATGCATATATTTTAGGAGAGAAAAAGTAAGAAGTGTGATATTAATAGCCTACTACAAATGCGTTAGTAGTGCAAAGGAAGTGAATTGAAGAATTTGTTTCAAATACGTGTTGCAGAACAAGACGCTGGCCAGGAACTTTTCCTTTGTTCCGCAGCACACATAAATACACATACCGCGCGCGCGCACATACACTAACACAACATCTAGCAATCAAGCTATATTTTAAGACGCCGACACTGACGAAGATAGCATTGGATTTTTAGGGTCGTTCAATTCTTCTCAGTCGACTGACTGAGTAAACAGATCGATGAGCGAACCTATAACGCTTATCAGGAACAACTGTAAGTCCAATTTGCAAGAATAAAGGAATATGTAAAGACCATTTTGTATACCTTGTCTGACAGACAAACAGACAGACAGACAGAAAGAAAGACAGACTGACAGACAGACAAATAAAGAGAGAGAGAGAGAGAGAGAGAGAGAGAGAGAGAGAGAGAGAGAGAGAGAGAGAGAGAGAGAGAGAGAGAGAGAGGAGCGTGTATTGTGTAATAGCAAGTTGATAGAATCTCTGAACATCAAATGAAGTGGACGTGTCCAACATCCACGAAACCTTAAGTTCTACAGAGCTGAGTCAATCTCATTAAGTATTATTCCAACTAAGTCTGCTGTTTGTTTGCTACTTCGCATACACATTCACACTCTCTCTATCTCTCTCTCTCTCTCTCTCTCTCTCACACACACACACACACACACACACACACACATGCACGCATACACGTATAATGGAGTGAAAAAGTCATCAATAAAAATAATCTATAGGAAAAATGTCTTTGCTCATTAATAAAAGGAAGTTATATTTATCTGAAACTAAAGCTTCACAAATCTCAGTCTGGGTTTTATTCCTCTGACCCTCGGTCAATAAGAGATATTAAAGTAAATACAGTTATATAGGAAATAAGCATCCGCTGAATAAATGTTATCCACAAATGAAACCGAATAAGTTACGGGACGTGAATATAGATTCTAATTTTTCCTTTTACAGTTTCGAATAATTTGGTTCCAAAGATTGTTCATTTTTACAGTATATAATCTGATATAACTTCCTTTAACAAAACGACTGCTTATTATAATGAAGCATTAAGTATGAGTGGGTGGCTTAAGGATGAAATTAGTTACAAAATAATAATAATAATAATAATAATAATAATAATAATAATAATAATAATAATAATAATAATAATAATATAAATGGAAATAAAGAAAGCCCAAAATGTTATGCTGCAATGTCCAATTTAGTCTTATTATGCATACAGGTATCACCAAAAATTTCTTTTGTTCAATACATCAATGTTTTCCAAAAATCACCGATAAATGATTTTTCAACAGGAACTCTGTCATTTCATTGTGTCACAACATGCACATCTAATGATTCAGTTTCTAAAGTAAATATTATTTTGAGTTAAAATCCCATCGGAGATATGATCAACGTACAGTATAATAAGATTATAATCAACATACGGTTTTACAAATCCTGAAAGACGAATCTGTACGTTATCCAATTGTAATTATAATTCATATATCGGAACACCAGAAACTTTAATACCTTTTTGCAAAATACGCCAAACTATACAGATTACGCGGCAGTTTTCTTAATTGTTGCATCCCTAAGAAGATTCAAATATATTTTCATAACAGTTTTATCAGCTACATTCACTCTTTTGAAAAATATATTTGACAACATAAACTGAAATTGCGTTCTACACCAGCCATTTTGTCAGGTGATATTCTACCAAATATATTAGCAAAATGCGAAAAAATCCATGGACGAGATGACATTTGTCACAAGCAGAAAGCAACCAGACAGTTCTTGTAACTTAGGAATATTATACTAGGACGCCAATTATACAGCACGCTTCAGAGTGCAACTAGATTAAACTAGATTAAACAGAGTGCAACTAGATTTAAAAAGCCACAAGTAATGAAGGAGTGGTTAAATAGTCATAAACTATTCAGTAATTGAAGTTTACTACCAAGTGCTTTTAAAAACTATGTGGGGGTCGGTATGCCAAAGAATAGACCCAATGTTTCCTCTGCGTGTCGTAAAAAGGCGACTAAAAGTGGTTGAGATAGGATTTGAACTCCAGCCTCATAAAACCCTCATTAGTAACGTCTACCCAAGATGACAGATGGGTTGGAGAATGGTTGCCAGAGTGGTGCAAAAGTATCATCAACCGGGAGAAGGGAATCACTGATATATGGCGGATGCAGCGACGCGCTGTTTCAGCGCATGCCTCCATACCACTGCTGCTACTGCTACTACTACTACTATTACTACTACATATATGTATGTACGTACCTGTATACACACATTTACATGCATACATGCATACATACATACTTACATGCATATATTCATACATGCATTCATTCATAGATATATAATAATGATAATGTCCGTCCGTCGTTGTCGACGATGACCAAGGACATCACATGGGAGAAGAAGATGGGTCACGGTGAGTCCGGCTATGGCCAATCAGTCCGATACGTGCTCCGGAAGTTCTGCCGCAGATCAAGCACTGGTGGTCTGCTGCGAATGAAGGCAAGGAATCAGCTCTAGACTTGCGCAGCTCACGTTTTCTTTGTGTTCCTGCTATCTTGTTTGGTTCGTATGAACTGGCGCCTCTGCTGTTGCAGTCACGCCAGGCAGTGTTGTCCTGTGCTTGCATTTCCCAGGTGTCAAGATTGATCGTAAAGTATTTCAGTGAGACTTTGAGCGTGTCTTTCAACTGCTTTTTATTTCTACCTTGTATGCGTTTGCTTTCTGCTAGTTCATTGTAAAACAGTTTCTTGTGTAGTCATGTGACCATGTACCCAAGGAGGGCGCAATACGACACAACACCATATTGATTACGATGTTTCCTGATCAACACCAACATTTTAAATTATGTATGTACAAAATCAGTCAAATAATTAGGAAACTACACTCATTTACATTTTCTAGTAAATTTCGCAAATTAGCAACACTTATGGCATCAATGGTGAGCAGCTCTCCATTCACTTTATACACTAAATTTCACATTTGTCACCCCTATTAACTCCTTTAGAACAGTTAGATTTTGCTACAAAGCACATTTTCCACTGAACTCAACCAGAGTATTTTCGTGACTGGGTGGACACTAGTTTGATAGTTGAGCTCTGATTGGCTGTATACAAATGAGTTCATAACTGGGGTCCGGAACACTCATGGGAAAAAATCTCACATCCGGGAGTACGTTCTTCAAAATGCAAACACAGCCCATTCGACAACAGGATATCATGCACACATAGAGACAGACAGACAGACAGGTACACACACACATGCACACATACAGATATACAAACACTCAAAAATACACACATATACATAGATAAAGAATTAGACAGACAAACAGGCAGGCAGACCGACTAATAGATAGATTGACAGACCAACAGATATCCGGGTTTTAAGCAGCTTACCAGAATTTATAAACATCTTAAATAATTCAGAATTCTACGCAAACCAATGAAAGAGAAATATTTGTAGCTTCTATATGTGAACGTCTGTGTATATGTGTGTGTGTGTGAATGGGTGGAAGTAATTGTGTATATGTTTATGCATCTACGTTTGCTAGAGTAGATATATATGCAACTGAAACAGTATCAAATTTAAATTGTTAACATACTTGAAATATATATATATACACTCTGCTGATTGGCCAGTTACTGTGGTATTTGTCTGTGATAAGATCTCTTATGGACATTCCATGTAAAAAAAAGAAACAATAAATATCGGAAGGAGAGAATACTCCATTCCAGCAGCTGCCATTCAGGACTCAGATGTATTTCAATCTCTTCCGGCTTTTCTCAACGACGCATACTCGCAACCAACCACATGCTCGGGCGAGAATGCGTCCCTGCTCATTTGCAAGAAAAGAATGAAAAGGACGCGTTCACTGATGCTGCGAATGGCCGCTCAGCTGAATAAAAATCCGGTATGCATAATTGAGGCAGCAGTCTGACGTTTTCCTTCTCTTCCATAGAGACTTTTGGCTCGGCAGTAATCACGATAGTCCGTAAAGACTTTTGCTCAAATCCCAAGGAGGAGCCCTACACCATATACGTTCGAACATATATATATCATATATATATATATATATATATAAATATATATATATATATATATATATATATATATGAAAATGAAAAAAAGCCAGAATGCTGAACTGGAAGCATAATTTAATAAAGATTTTTTTCTAACCGGTTTTCATTGCGCAGTAGCAAATTATCAAGAAGGAGAATGAAGATGT
>NC_142939.1:3389817-3407317 GCF_046866305.1 Octopus bimaculoides | reverse complement strand
CTCTCTTACACACACACACACACACATACACACACACACACACACACACACACACACGCATACGCTCACTCACTCTCTCACTCATGCTCAATCACTCTCTCACTCACGCTCACTCACTCTCTCACTCACACGCTGTCCCCATTTATCTCCCTTTTTCACACACGCAAGGAAATGGGCGACACCATTAAAGTTTCTTTCATACGAAATCTATACTATAATGGAGAAAGTATATAAAATTCGAATTCAATGGTTAAACTATTATATATTAGTAATTTAGACAGCATTTAATGAGAGCAGTGTGCTGTTATCACAACTATTTGACACAGACTAATACCTAACACACATTTAAACTACATATTTTTGCTAATAAAGCAAGTTTATTTCCATCTTTTCGTTATTTTTGTTGTTTCTTTTAGAAGTCTGGCGTTTTTTTCTTTCTTTCCGTTATTTTTTGCTTGTCGTTGTTGTTCTGGTTGTTGTTGTTGTTGTTGTTGTTGTTGTTGGTGGTGGTGGTGGTGGTAGTAGTGCTATTGCTGTTGTAGTTGTTCTTATTTGAATTCTGTATTTTTATTCAATTTCATTCTAACCTAATTTTCTCGGGGGTAGAGGGTGGGGAGGTTCATCTCAAGTTTCTCCATCACACAACACCCCCACCCACCCGAACCCCCCCCCTCTCCTGCCACCCAGTTTAAACATGCAGAGGTAGACTGAATGTGTGTGGCAGACCCCATATATATATATATATATATATATATATATATATATATATATATATATATATATATATATATATATATATAAGGGGCGTGTCTGTGAGTGTGCTGGTGTATCTGACGCACATTTCTATATTTTTGCGTGAATCTGAATGTGTGTGTATCGATGTATGTATATGTGAGTGAATGTGTATATATATACATAATACATATGTATATATATACATATATATATATATATATATATATATATATATATATATATATATATATATATAACATATATATACATATATATATATATATATATATATATATATATATATATATATATATATATATATATATATATATATATATATATATAAATATATACATACATACATTCATAGAGACATACATACATACATACATGCATACATACATACATGCATACATATATGCATGCGTGTATGTTTGTGTATATAGTCCACGTCCTTATAGAGGGTGTCTGTATGATTCAAGGAGATGGGGGATGGCTGGGGGTTTATGGGTGTGTCTCTATTTGAAGGTTTTACGTGTGTTTGTGTGTGTGTGTGCGTGTGTTTATGTGTGTGTGTGCGTGCATGTTGCCTCTGCGTTTGTGTGAGTGTGTGTGTTTCCGTTCCGCTAATATCTGGTTCTACTGATCCACTGACCCACATAACTTACTGGTGTGACTTTACTTGGCTCGTTTTTCTTTCTCTCCCTCTCACCCTGTCTCTTTCTCTCTCTCTCTCTCTCTCTCTTTCCGTCTCTCTTTTTCTATCTCTCTCTCTCTCTCTCTCTCTTTCTCTCTCTCTCTCTCTTTCTCACTCTCTCTCTCTCTCTTTTTCTGTAAATCGGAAGAAGAAGAAGAAGAAGAAGAAGAAGAAGAAGAAGAAGAAGAAGAAGAAGAAGAAGAAGAAGAAGAAGAAGAAGAAGAAGATAAATGTTAGGAGATAGGAGAGAGTTAATGAAAAAAGTAGCACTCAATACATTTAGGTGGAGTTGTGGGTCTTCATTAAGTGACTGGCTCAGCTTCACATTATTTAAGGCTTGAAATAATGTCCATCTCATCAGATGTCCACAATTACAGCGGAGTGCATTTGAAAGCTATTTAAACTAACTAGTAAGCGAGAATTTTTAGACCACCGTTGGTCTATTGCAATTTGTGAATGAGGACAGGACGATCGAATTGTGGTAATCGGTATCGCCTGCAAATTGAGAAGAAGAGATAATCTCAGAATATCAGGAATCTTCCAAAGTCGACATGGCATTAAGGTAAAGTCAGTGTGATCGTCTGGAGATAAGAGGAAGTGGTCTTTCGTTACTGGGTATTATCAGTCGTTTACCTGACCCAATCTCCAGTAAATGGGACATTCAAACTTGAATATGAAAGAGCAAAACACATTTACGGACACGGTAGTTTGCATAAATTGAAAGTTGTGTGTGTGTGTGTGTGTGTGTGTGTGTGTGTGTGTGTGTGCGTGCTTGCCAACCGCAAGTTTCTGGGTTCAGTCACACTGTGTGGCACCTTAGGCTAGTGTCTTTTACTATAGCCTCGGGTCAACCAAAGCCTTGTAAGTGAATTTGGTAGACGGAGTCTGAAGGAAGACCGTCGTATGCGTGTGTGTGTGCGTGCGTGTGTGCGCGTGTGTATGTGTGCGTGTTGTGTGTAACGTTCTTTTGCATGTGTGTCTGAATGAAAACGTATTTGGTTAGGATAATTATTTAAAGTATTTAAGTATTTTATAAATAGATCAGTAAATGAAAAACTCAGACGTCAACAAGCAACAAAATCACATCCCCTTCCCCCTTCCCTGCTTTTCCCCTTTCCCGACATGACCTTCACAATGTCAGTAGGATTACCAACATTTTACAGTCTAATTCAGGAAAATTGGGTTAGATTTCGACAGTAAGTATGGCTTAAGCAAGATAAATCTTTTAATCTGGTGAGTCATGACGACAGAAACTACGTCCCTTCTAGTAGTAGTAGTAGTAGTAGTAGTAGTAGTAGTAGTAGTAGTAGTAGTAGTAGTAGTAACTTGGTTGATTGATAGATTGACGGATGCAATCCGCCAATCGACTATAAAAACGACCTGCCTACCCATTTAGTGGTATCTAAATAAATAAACAAATAAATAGATTTATGCACACACACAGACACACACACACACACACACACACACACACATTGCACTACGAGGGGAATTTTCAACAACTTCGTACAAGGATTGAAGCGATTGGTTTCATTTTCCTTATTGAACAATTCTTCAGGATTTCTTTACGTTGCTTGTCCAAACTACTGAAAAAGATAGCAGGAGACTTACGTATCCAAATGTAAACAAGACTGGCATTCTGACATGTCTCATTCACTTACTGACGCATCATTGACATCGCAACACTAATTACTCACAAATGCAGTGAGCCTGTGTATTGATCCATTGGTACAAAATGACAGTGTATCTCGTCCCTGTTTGTCCGTCTCTCTGACGTGTAAATCTCCACCAGAAACTGCAAAATGCATTTAATGAAGTAGCTTGCTTCCTTTAAAAATGTGAAGGGTAACATCATGTGTCAAAAGTAAGAGACCTTGACATACTGAAATTTGCCGATGCAGTAACACCGAATGAATGCAAGGACTTGAAAAGGAATGGAGGGAGAAAATTATATACGGGTAGTACTGTAGAGATAAAGTAGTTACTAATTGGGATAAGAGTTGGTAGGGGTTTAGAAACATATATACGACGGGATTCTTTCAGTTTCCGTCTACCAAATCCAATCACAAGGTTTTGGTCGGCCCGAAGCTATAATAGAAGACACTTGCCCAAGGTGCCACGCAGTGGGACTGAATTCGGAACCATGTGGTTGGAAAGCAAGCTTCTTACCACACAGCCACTCATATATATGTATTAGTTAACAAATCTACACCTGGTAGTTTACCGGTAAAGCACGTTCACCTTCTCAGTGTTCCTTGGATATTTGATTAATGAGAAAGACGGAAGATAGAAAATTCGAGAAAGTTTATTGATCACTGCAATTGTTTCCACCCATCTAGCATCGATCCCTCACGGGTGAGATACCGAATATCTGGTTAAGGGGTAATCCGTCGGCGTAGATGTGTCTCCTCGGGCGATTACAAGATGTATCTCGTTAAAATAACCTCTGTTGCGCAAGATTTCTTCTCGGTATTTGTACACAAAATTAGCAAATTAAGGGATACCGCTTCATTATTTTAGAAAATGAATGATAAACTATCAGATGCAAAGAGAAGCAAATGCACAATGCAGCGAAAAAAGTATTAGATGCAACCGTTTGTAGATATAGATGTAGAAATGCCCTCGCCTACGCTATCTGGCGCATGTACACTCGCTCGTACAAACTTACACGAAGATACAAGCATACTCACATGCTTGATTTAGTGCACGTACGCTCACTCAGCGAATTAAATAGATATTAATAATGTCAGTGCCTAAAAGTGGCTGGTGATATGGCTTCTGTAGTGAGGTTCACGAGATCTGGCCAATATACTTTTAGCTCTTGTAGAGTCATGAATATGTACGTAAATAGAGAAATAGTAGACGTGAATTTTGTGTATGAACGGCAAATGAAATAACCGATAGTCTATAGTAATTATCAATGCCAGTGTTATAATCACCAAAGTAGATAAGCGTAGTTTTTGCGTTTTCATCTCACGGTGAACGCTTCTTATAGAAAGGCTGAAATTTATTTCACATTAATCGGTATACAATAGCCAAGGGATATCAGATTGATATTGGTAACTATTGCAGCATTGTGTTTATAAGAATGGGGAGGTTGTGGTTAATTCATCCATACATTTAGGTAAATTGTGATTATTAATTTGGTTAACAATTACTCAAATTCGTTCCCACTGCTTTATTCGAAAGTACATTTATAGTCAAGCCAGCATCAGAAATCCTATTAACGATCTCATAGTCCACAAAATAGACAACAATACCTCGGAGCAGAGTCTGTATCTCCTGGAAAAGATATTGTACAGCTGTGTGTGTGTGTGTGTGTGTGTGTGTGTGTGTGTGTGTGTGTGTGTGTGTGTGTGTGTGTGTGTGTGTGTGTGTGTGTCTCATTATGGACTAAGTTAGATTATATTAAATCTTATCCTAATATTTGCCGTTTTGTGTGAGTGCGTGAGGCTATCAGAAGTGTGTGTGTGAGTGCAAATGCTTGTGTGTAGTAGCGTTTGCACACATGCGCGCATATGTGTGTGTGGTATGGGCGGTGAGTATAACGATGTAGTAAAGTTTTGTGGGAAAAGAGGAGGTGGCAGTGGAAGGTGGGAAGTGGATGGTGTGTGTAAATGTGTGTAAAGGTGGGTTTAGATGAAGAGGTTGGTGACGAATTGAGACCATGAAGAACAGAGGAATGAAAAGAAAAAAGAAATTCCTGCTCTCGGCGGAGGCAGGAATGCAGCTGGCCTCTGTCCAAGGCCAGTCCGAACAAATGATGTAACGCAAAACCGGTCGAACGGAAGTAGCACGAATCTGATGTTCCGGAGAAGTTCAGCAAACCAGTCGGCTAATCGCCAGACGGAGGAAGGTAGAGATGTCGGGTTGAGGATCAGGACGAATATCGAGTAAGTATTTGAATGCAAAGAGGCCTTCATTGTGAAGGGTAACACTATATTATAAAGATTTTTATGTCAAGGATGAACAGGAATATGTGTGTGTCTGTCTGTTTGTCTGTTCGTGTGTGCTTGTGTGTGCGTATATTTGTATGTATATGTATAGGAGGGGTGCTGAAAAGTTTTTACAGGGCTTAGAAAAACTGAATGATCACTACATTAAAAGTGTGTGAATCTGAGAGGAGAATATGTTGAATAAAATCATAATTAACTGATCATAAAAATCATATTTAACTGATCATAAAAATCATAATTAACTAATCCTACCCAAAGCCAGGAACTTTTCAGCACGCTCTCGTATATATATAAAGTGTACATGTGCGTTTGTATGCATGTGTCTGTATGTATGCATATGTATGTGTATCAACCAATTTGCATAAATCACACAACATGGAAATTACATGGAAATTGGAACACATTATGTAATACCACTGACAACTTGCATGCAAGCAATAGATTCGGTCGTTCACCTTCGCAAACACATTGCATACGTACATAACTCTCCCTCTCCCTACCCCTCTCTCTCTCCCCTTCTCCCTGCTCATACATACGCCGTTGCACAGATGTATGCTAATGCACACGTATGTTAAAATATATACTTCAGTTACAGCTGTAATAACAATTCTAAAATGTTGTGTCTGCTTCGATAATACTCTTGTTTAGTGACAGATCTAACTCGAAAACTAAACAGATGTTTCCACTGTATAAGGTCAAAGGTTAAATTTATTTTGACCCTGCCAGCTTTACCTGTCATTTCAATCAAAATTATTGTGGCTTGTTGTTACTGGAGAGAAGGCATCTACCTTCAGCTGAGGGTATACGCGCGCACACACACACACACACACACACACACACACACACATACACAACTATCTATCTATCTATCTATCTATCTATCTATCTATCTATCTATCTAAATATATATATATATATATATATATATATATATATATATATATATATATATATATATATATTTATATGTATGTAGACATGGATTTAGATGAAGAGAGGTGACGAATTGAGACCATGAAGAACAGAGGAATAAAGGAAAAAAATCAATTCCTGCTCTCGACGGAGGCAGGAGTCCGGCTGGCCTCTGTACAAGGCCAATCCGAACACAAACAAATGTTGTAACGCATGACCGGTCAGACGGAAGTGGCACGAGACCGGGGTATCATTGCCGAGTCTGATGTTTCAGAGAAGTTCGGCAAACCAGTCGCCAGACGGAGGAAGGTAGAGGGTTGAGGATCAGGACGAAGATCGAATAAGTATTTTAACGCAAAGAGGCCTTCTTTGTGAAGGGTAACAGTGTGTAAGGATTTTATGTCAAGGATGTGAACCTGTTGTCCTGTGGGTTCCAATAGGCCAGCAGGAATTTCCTGAAATGCAAGCACTCTGTTCTGGAGTTAAGGATATTCTTCGGGTCGAGGGAGTCCTTTAGAATCCTCGTCCGTTCCGTTATGCATAGTTTACAGCGTTTGGTCCTGTTTATGTAAAGGCCTGAATTTTCTAGGAGTCTCCCTGCTATTGTGTATGGGTATATATATATATATATATATATATATATATATATATATATATATATATATATATATATATATAGTGGAGAAGATATGCCAAAGGTAAGCAGAGTTACGGCCGTAAGAATTGTTGCCATACAAATATTATGTTATATTTTGTATAATCTACAGATGTGGTCCAATTTATTTGTTCTTTGATCAAAAGTTTTTCTCATTTTCTGATTTTATATATATATATATGTTGTCATATTATTATTAGTAATATATATATACATATATATATATATATATATATATATATATATATATATATATATATATATATATATATATATATATATATATATAGATAGATAGATAGATAGATAGATAGATAGATAGATAGATAGATAGATAGATAGATAGATAAATAGATAGATAGTACTAATAATAATCCGTGGATGAAATTTATAAATATTTTAATGATTTATATGAACGTGGGTAGCGATACATTAAAATATTTATAAATTCCATCCATGGATTATTATTAGTAGTACTACTACATCTGTCCTATGTTATATCAGCACAGCTCGGTTCGATCCCATAAAACTGTAGCTGCAAGCTGGAATCACGAGGCCATAGCCGACATAATAAAATAGAAGCTTTTATATGCATACTCAAAAAACGTTCCCCGTAAACTAACTTAAAGGATGCGCGCGCGTATGTGTGCGTGTTGGCGATAGAGTATTGTGCTGTTGAAGAAGGTAAAATCTTTATGTCCGCAAAAGAAAATGTTTTCGAGGTCTCCATTGATGAACTGAACGTAGATTTATTGTGAGATATTTGCATTGCGTTTGGATGGGGATTGTATTCGCGAGGAAAGAGAGGAGTGAAGGGCGACATGATGAATGCGGATTGGTGAATGTGACGGCAAGTACAATAACAAAAACACGAAGCGTGTAGAAAACAGAAAGAAACAAGAGAGAAGGTTAAAGAGAACTCTATTAGCATATGCTGCGATGGTGCGATATGCGAGGACAATTCCAAACCAAGAGATAAAAGATAGATGGTGCCAAGAGTTGAGTCAGCTTAACTAGAGATTCGCAACCTGTCACGACCTAATGTCAAGCTTTGTTAATGTCAAGTTCAACGACATTGTTTTCCTCAAATATTTTAGGAGCAAGGACCCACTGGTCAGTGATATACAAAAGCAGAAAGGCAGCGGGCTGACAGAAACGTTAACACGCCGGGCGAAATGCTTTGCGGTATTTCGTCTGTCTTTACGTTCTGAGTTCAAATTCCGCCGAGGTCGACTTTGCCTTTCATCCTTTTGGAGTCGATAAATTAAGTACCGGTTGCTTACTGAGGTCGGTCTAATCGACTGGCCCCCTCCCCAAAATTTCGGGCTTGTGCCTAGAGTAGAAAAGATATACGAAACCAAATCTCCAGTAGATTTTGTTTTATGGAAGACGTATTAGTTGTCATTAAGAGCGGAGAATGACTCAAAGTGTTTGAGAAGATGGTTGTTAACGACTGTCTACTTTATCTCGGAGTTGACAGAAGAGAGATCAAGAGCGTAGTCAGAAAGGTTGGCTTCCTTGAGAACGAACCACGTGAGAGAAAAGTGGGGAATAGCTCCGTTTGGCGCTCCGTTTGGGAGTGTGTGTATGCATTCTTTTATTCTTTTACTTGTATCAGTCATTTGACTGCGGCCATGCTGGAGCACCACCTTTTCAGTCGAACAAATCAACCCCAGGACTTATTCTTTGTAACCCTAGTACTTATTCTATCGGTCTCTTATTAAAACGTCAGAACTTCTTACAACTTTCGCCGTCGTAATTTTTTGCGTTCGTTTTGTTTAAGGAAAATTCATCGTCGTAATGTTTTTGCATTTATTTTGTGATTCGCAGCTATCACGCAAAAAAAACATGCCAGCTTCCAAATCTTGTTTTCTGATTCTGTAAAAATGATCAAACTTTAAAACTCAGTAAAATTTTTCTACAATTTTTCTGGAACAAACTAATGACAGAATCGAACTCAGCCTGAAAAAATTACATCAATATAACAAATTTGAAAATTTTCACTTAATTCTAACATTTCAAATCTGTGACAGCAACAGAAAAAACCTGACAGAAGTAGACACACAGACAATTATAAGACACCAGACACACATACACACACACATAAACACATGCATTCTCATTATATAGTAGACGTGTGTGTGTGTGTGTGTGTGTGTGTGTGTGTGTACGTATGTCTGTGTGACTGTGTGCATGTATGCTTGTGTGTGTGAGGGTTTCTTTCTGATCGATAGTTGAAACATTGCATGTGAACAGCTGTTGTCAACTTACCAATCCTCCTCTCACCTTAAAACTACGTTTTCCTTACACCATCTTCCATTTCATTCAGCATTTAAAAAGCTACTTATGTGTGTGTGTATTGGTGTATGCGTGTGTGGTGTTTGTGTGTGTGCGCATGTACCTATTTATTCACATACGTATGTATGCAGTGTCTATTGTAATATATATTCATCTTTTACCAAACCGCGCCAACCGCTTGTAAATTTCCCAATTTAGATTTTTTCACCTTACCCATCACATTCAAGTTCAGAGCAACTCAGACTACACCTCACATCTTCCTTATACAAGAGTTTTATAAGTTATAGGCTTAATTGATACTAATTTATTTTCCACTTTTTTTTTTTTTTTTTCAACATGATTACATTGTCTTCTCAAAGCGATCGGAACCGGTAGCTGCTTAGTTTAAAATGTTAATGCTGTCTTATTTTTTTACCGTGATAAACCTCTCAAAGCATTTCCGACTTTTTTTTTTTCAATATACATGTGTGTGTGTGTGTGTGTGTGTGTGTGTGTGTGTGTGTGTGTGTGTGTGTGTGTGTTAACATGGGCCTCCTACCGACAAGTTAAATTTCATACAAACAAGATAACCTTGTCCTGAAGAGTAGTCTGCACTATACACCTCGCTTAGATATTTACCACTTCTGAGGTTCCGATCGCTTTAAACATACGTAGCCCAGACTTTATCTACTTTATTGCTTAACTCTTGGATATATATACACACACATATACACATACATGCATACATACATATATATATATATATATATATATATATATATATATATCATACCATATGAATGTGTGTGTGCGCGCGTGCGTTTGTGTGCGAGCGTGCATATGTGTATGTGTGTGCGTCTGTGTGTGTGTATGTGTGTATTCCTTTATTCTTTTACACATACATACATACATACATACATGCACATAGGTGCAGGAGTGGCTGTACGGTAAGCAGTTTGCTTACCAGCCACATAATTCCGGAGTCAGTCCCTCTGCGTGACACCATATAGCCTCAATCAAAGCCTTGTGAGTGGATTTGATAGACGGAAACTGAAAGAAGCCCGTTGTATATATATATATGCTTGTATCTATGTTTGTCCCTCTACCATTGCTTGACAACTGATGTTGCTGTGTTTACATCCCGTAACTTAGCGGTTCGGCAAAATATCGGATAGAATACGTACTAGGCTTACAAAGAATAAGCCCTGTGGTCGATTTGTTCGACTAAAGGCGTTGCTCCAGTATGGCCGCAATCAAATGACTGAAACAAATAAAAAAAATATAAGTGAATATTTTCTGGCACTCAAATATTTTGCATATTGTTTCATAATGATGAGGTGTTTTTTGTTGCGATTCTACTTAATTAATTTTTATTACCTATTCTGCTCATTCTACGCCCATCACGTGCTTCTTTTAATATATAGATACATATATATATATACTAATGTTCAACATTGTTTTGTTAGAATAAATGAGTAGAATTTTACATTCGAACAGTGACACAAAAACATTATATGCAATGAATATAAACGATATAAAACGGAAAATATATAACATCATAGCAAGATCACGTGGCCATCTTATAATTAGTTGACGTCATGTTCACTCATATTTATACAAATGAGCTTATACTTACATTCTCACGCACACTGACATGCGTGTATATATATATATATATATATATATATCATCATCATCATCATCATCATCATCATCATCATCATCATCATCATCATCATCATCATCATCCAAAGGTGCAGAAACGACGTACTCCGAAGGAATTTAAGGGTAATATAATCCAAGGGCAGAGTAAGAAAATCCATGGATCAGAAACACCAAATCAGAGGGGAGGATGTGGAGGGTGAGTGTGAGCGTGCGGTAAATAGTCAGTTCAAATAAAACGAATAATAAAATTAATAATAACAGATAACTAGAGGACGTGCACGAGGAATGTATTAGTTTGACGCTGAGTAAAAAGAGAATGTTTTTGACGTTTCAAGTATGGCTCTTCGTAGGAAAGGAGAAAGGGAAAAGTCCAAAGAAAGAAAAGAAATCGCCAGCAGTTCGTGTGTTGTTACATTGCTGAAGTGCACTTTTCCCTTTCTTCTTTCCGACGAAGAGCCTTTGCTCAAAACGTCAAAAACTATCTTCTTTTACTGAGCGTCAAAGTAAAACTTTTCTTGTGCCCCTCTTCTCGCTGTCTGTCACTGTTAATTTGATTATTCATCTATTTGAATTGATTGTTTATTTGAATTGACTATATATATATATATATATATATATATATATATATATATATATATATATATATATATATATATATACGTGTGTGTGTGTGCTATTAACTGATGGACAAATATCACATCATCTTATTCTTTTATGTCGAGTTTAAGTGTGGCTTGGAACGGATTACTCCTATTTATATGCATTTCAATAACTCGTGTAACAGACAATTTGGTTAATGAACAAGTTTCCGAATTATGTTCGTATATCGAGACTCCACTGTGCTACTCTAAATTTGAATGCCTTTGACTTGAAAGGAAATTGTTGAAAACAAAAGACGAATTAAGAAGAAAGTGTATTGGTGAATTATTAAAGAGATTTACAGATTGTAACAAATAAGTATCGTAAAGTAAATTGATAGACATGAAAATATAATATAAAGGCCTAGATGAATGAGAAAATATTGATTTCAGACATACACACAAGATTAAATATTCGGCAGGGACCAATCGATTAAATTGATCTCAATTCTTGTCTGGTGCTTATTGATTTCAAACATAGACACGACTAAATACTAGGAAGGGAACAATCGGCTGTTATCTCACTACAACTGCCCAACACATAATCACATGTAATTCAACGGTCCCTCTCTCTCCCAGGACCTTTCAAGTCAGCCAATTGGCTGAAGTTTCTCTGGTCTTTTGTGCCAGTTATCATAGATTCAAGCACCTTCTGTTTGTGTGTAGAAAACTAGCACAAAATGTATGAACAAGTGTAAATTTAATTGGATCATCAGATATAATTTTAAAATATAAGACAGTTGAATCGTTAACTAAAATCCACTAAAGTATTCTGTAAAAAAAAAAAAAAGGAGTTCAGAGTAAAGGTCCCCAGAATGGTTTATACCGATCCTTAGATCGATAAGACTACTTTTAGGTGTCAGTAAATATCGGAACGTTGAAAAGGAGTCGAGTGAAATTTTGCAGTCGAAAGCTGACGTTCACGAAAGCAATTTAGTGGGGGAAAAACATAAAATAACAGAATGAAATGCAATTTGTCGATACAGATTTCTGATTTATATATAATTAGTTTCTATTGTCTATTCCATATTGTTTCTTAGAACATAATAAATTAGATGTTATTAGGTAAAATTGTATAATTAGTTGGAATCACAAGACAGTAAAACGTGCGTAATTTTTGTTTCCACAGAAATGAATTGACTTTGGCTTTATTCATATTCTCTCTGGTTTTTGTTTTTGTCTTCAATAAATAGGTTATGAGCATTGTAGTCTTGTAACATGGTTTAGCCTTAGTTTCATTTTCTAGAATTCAGTGAAAATTTTGGTTGTGACACTGCGAGGATGAAAGTCACAACTGGGTCATATTCTGTGCTAAGCCATGATGTTGGGACGCAGTAGTCTAGTGACTATCAACAAATACTCAACACCCGTAGCTATGAGAGAGGAACCAGTAAACTTAATGTGTAAACGAGCAAAATTTTTAAAATACGCATCAGTTGCATTAGTTGATATTACTAAGAAGCAAAGATGATATTTGAAGAAGTATTTGAAATTTGGACCCTTATCTTCGCTTACTAATTCAACAGGACCTATGAACTTGCTATATGAAACGCCTTGATATTATAATGCTAAGAAATCTCTAATGATGAAAGACTACCTCGAAAGGGTTCTCTCTGCTGAGTAAAATAGAGATCTTGATTTTCTAGAGAGATGAATAAAAAAAATCTTTAGAAATCGATTATATCTAAAGACATTTTTTAAAGCCTCCACCAGTGTTGATAATGAAGAAGGACTCCGTTAGTATTGTAAAGAAATGATAATCGTATGACATTGATGAGAAGCATACCAGTAATTAGAGAGAATCATACCAGTAATTAGAGAGAATCATACCAGTAATTAGAGATGTAACTGAGATTATTATAAAGAAAGGTTCTCAGTCTGTTCTAAAATACATGCGATTTAGAGAAAATACAACGCAACGACGTAATGATGAAATGACTGATATTGCGGAGAAAGCGTTAGTATCTGAGTTTCAACAAAACGATCTTTCAGTCCAAAACGATGAGTCAACTTTCCGTTAGTTTAGATATTCTTCTGGCATATGTGAGATAATGCAGTCGAAGTCGTTGTTATTTGTGCACCATTGTACATAAAAGGCAAATTTTTGTTTGATGTGAATAGCGAAACAGCTTCAAGAAGATGTGAACAGTGAAACAGCTTTTCATTGTTTGGAAAAGAATTAAAAGAAATGCGATGTTCTCTGGAATATTACAGAAGTTGCTAACGGTTGTGCACCAGATATTGTTCGTTATTAGAGATGATTTGCTACCATGCACAAGAAAAATATTCCCAATGTACATACTGTTCACCGTGTGTTGCACAAGACATCACCTCCATGTTGATTTGATAGTCAACCAATCAAATTAAAGCATATCCTTCCGATTCACAACTGTCTGCAAAGTTTTGCAGAGGTAAGATGATTGTCAAGAGATGACATCTTTTGCCTATGCTGGATCATCACTGTGTAACGAGCTGGCAGGTATAGGAAGCATCCGTGCGATTTGTCAGATCTTTATTCGAAATTTTAATGCAGTACCGAAGCGTTTTCAAGGTGAAGATGTTTTAGTTATTCAGGCGGAGACAATCTTAATGAACTTCGAAGTCAAACTAGGCGTACTTAAATTTAAACTGGCACGTAGAGACTTTAAACATTTGTCAAACTTGCGGTAAGTGGAAGAAGGGAAGACTGAAAACATTTCAGATCGTGAATTGGGTACACACACACACACACACACACACACACACACACACATTAACATATATGCATACACATAAATGCATACATAAATACATATACATCATCCATAGAGAAAGAGACAGAGGGAGACAGAGAGATACACACCTACATAATGTGTGTGCATTATATATATATATATATATATATATATATATATATATATATATATATATGTATACTTATATATATATATATATATATATATATATATATATATATATATATATATATATATATATATATATATATATATATATATATATATATATATACATACATATATATATATACCTACATATATTAATACATATATAATATATATAGGATGGAATCGCAGGAGCGGCCGTGTGGTAAGAAGCTTGCTTCCCAGCCACATACTTCTGGGTTCAGTCCTACTATGTGACAGCTTGGGCAAGTCTCTTCTAATATAGCCTCGGGCTATATTATAAAAGAATATACAACACCAGGTTAGTATCGTTCACACAAAGACCCACTCACACATAAGCATATATAAAAAGGTGGGAGTGAGACGTGCCTCGTCTTATAACAAAAATGGCCTACTTTTGGCAGAGAAATGAACAGAATTGTTACTCCATCAAAGCATGTGGAACTCTAAGACAAATGCTATATAAATTCCAGGAATAGTTTCGTAGGCAATCTTTTGTATGAGCTTTGTCTATGATTTGAATATGCTGGTTGTCAATATTAGATGGAAATATAATACGCAAGCACGTAAACATAAGATACATTCAAACACACGTTCACAACACACACACACACACACACACACACACACACACACACACACACACACACACACACACACACACACACGTGCAGACATAAACACTGACTTACATTGCATAAAGAGTTCTATAGAAACGTTTAGTTTGGCAAATGTGTACACTTGTGTGTGCATCTGTGTGTGTGTGTGTGTGTGTGCATACTTTTATAAGTCTCTGTGTCTATGGCAATCCCACGATATTACATTCACTCGTTCATTGGCGCTTGATATAATAGTTAATATTACCAATACAACATACGTGTGCTATTTAAATGCCGTAAGCTGCGGTTTTTCGTCCGGGAAAAATCCCCGTCGAATGTGTTTGCATCTTTTGACATCAAATCTCCATTGGCGTTTTGGGAAAGACTTTTCACTTCTGGAGGCTAGAAACGGAGTTCAACTCCATTAACGTCACATGTCTCGTATTGAAAGGAGTTTGTTGGGTCGCTTAAAATCTGATTATTTTAAGGTACAAAAAGCTGATATTTTAATTCATTGTTTTAGATTTTGGTTCAAGACCACTAATTTTAAAAGGATGGGATTAATGTATGTCATCGACCTCAGTACTTGACGGGTACTTTATGATTTCTTTTACCCAATAAGAATGAAAGGTAAAGTTGACCTCGCTGGAATTCGAATTCAGAACGTTCTGCGAGAGGAAATACCGCTAAGCATTTTGCCCTATATGCTAACGGTTCTCCCAGCTGGCTGCCTTTCCGCAAATTTGTTGGCCGTGTGCCTAACTGAGAAGCAATGATTAGAAACAGTGGATGCATTGTTCTCATAGCAATCCGGTCGGCGAACTGGCAGAGTCACTAGAACGTCGAATAGAATGTTGCGAGAATTGTGCCGATCATCTGCACTCTGAGTTCAAATCGCGCCGAGGTCATCTTCGTTTTTCATCCTTTCTGAGTCAATTACAAATGTACCAATCTAAGATGGTGACCTGGCGGAAATGTAAGAAAGTCGGACTGAATGCGGTTTCTGCTCCGGCTCTTTACGTTCCAAGTTTTAATCCTGCCATCGCCCACTTAGGTGGTAGATTTAATTACAGGCACAACAGAAACAGGAAGAGTGAGAGAAAGTTGTGGTGAAAGAGTACAGCAGGGTTCGCCACCATCCCCTGCCGGAGCCTCGTGGAGTTTTAGGTGTTTACGCTCAATAAACACTCACAACGCCCGGTCTGGGAATCGAAACCGCGATCCTATGACCGCGAGTCCGCTGCCCTAACCACTGGGCCATTGCGCCTCCACCTACACATACATACATACATATGTACATCCACATGCACACTCACCCACAGACATGCGCACAAACAAACAGAAGGAACGCAGCTCAGATAACGAACAGAATCAACGAGTATTAAAAAGATTGCAAGACACACCAATGTCAAGCGATACTGGGGGGACAAACACAGACACACACATACACGCGCGCACACACACACACGTACATACATATATACATACATACATACATACATACATACATACATATATATATATATATAAATATATATATATATATATATATATATATATATATATATATATATATATATATATATATATATATATATATATATATATATATATATATATATATATACGACGGACTTCTTTCAGTTTCCGTCTACGAAATCCACTCACAAGGCTTTGGTCGACCCGAGGCTATAGCAGAAGACACTTGCCCAACGTGCCATGCAGCGGGACTGTACCCGGAACCATTTGGTCGGTAAGCAATATGTTTGTGTATATGTGTACATACGTAAGTTCCGTGTATATATACATATACATATACATACATATACATATACATATACATACATATACATATACATACATATATATATAGGTTCAAAAAAACAACAAAGTGAGGACGTGATACGGATAGTGTTATTGGACGCTCAGGAAAGGAAAGAGAGAGTGTATGACGTTTCGGGCGTAGCCCTTCGTCGGAAAGATGGAAAGTTCGGAGAATGGAAGAACGGAGAAAGAGGAAAATGGTACCGATGCCCACGAGGTTACATTGTGAAAAGACCGGAAGAGGAGGTGGTGGGGGATGTATGTATGTGTGTGTGTGTGTGTATGCATGTATGTGTACTCGTATGTATGTGTGTATGGGTATGTATGGATATGAGTGTATTTACGTCGTAAAGTTTATTGGAAGCTGAAACCTCACATATTGCAAGTCTGACTTCTCTGTTTCCCGATTCTCAATCTGTTTCTCAAGCTGGGTAGATGTGTACCTAATAATACAACATACAACATACACTTAGACATCTAATACACACGCACGTCTGTGTGAATTTGAGTGAGTGAGTGAGCGTGTATGTGCCTCTGTGTTTGAGAGGGAGTCAGTGTGCGTATGTGAGTGCGTGCCTGTGTGTGCCTCTGTGTGTGTGTATGTGTGTGTGTGTGCGTGCGTAGTGCTTGATTTACAGT
>NC_142939.1:3382317-3384817 GCF_046866305.1 Octopus bimaculoides | reverse complement strand
GAATCGGGTCTGCAATCCCTTGTATCTGCATTTGATGCAGCTTGTGATGATTTTGGCCTGACCATCAATCTGAAAAAAACAGTTGTGATGTATCAACCTGCGTATGGTGCTGTTTGTAACCTCCCTAAAATTTTTGTTAAGGGAAAGTTACTTGAGGTTGTCAATTCATTTGTCTACCTGGGAAGCTCTGTTCAAGATGATGGAAATCTTGATACGGAAATACACCTGCGAATTCAAAGGGCAGCAAAAGCATTTGGTGGCTTGGAGTCACGCGTCTGGCGCCAGCGACATATAAATAACAATACAAAGCTGGCTCTTTACAAATCATTTGTCTTAACATCCCTATTGTATTCCTGTGAAACTTGGATCTGTTATGAAAGGCATTTTAAAATGTTAGAAAAATTCCACCAAAAATGCCTTCGTCATATTTTAAGAATTAAATGGAATTCTTTTACTCCAAACACAGATATCTTTGCATCTGCAGGCATCCCCTCAATTAAAGCCATGATTTTGAGGAACCAATTGAGATGGTGTGGCCATATTGTTCGAATGGCAGATGAACGCATGCCGAAACAGCTGTTTTATGGTGAGCTTGCAGAGGGGAAACGTTATCGGCATAAACCTAAAAAAAGGTTTAAGGATGGCATAAGGACTGCTATGAAGTCAATTGGAATGGCTCCAAAAGATATAGAAGTCCTCGCTTCAGATCGAGTTGGATGGCGAACAAGGGTGTGGAGTGGAGTGAAAGCATTTGAAGAGGCCAGGATGATGCAAGCAGGGCTCAAGAGACATTTAAGGAAAAAGGTGAAGACTGAGAAGGTGAATGACAAGGACCTTTTTGTGTGCACAGTCTGTGACAGACCATGTCTGTCCTTGGCTGGCCTCAAATCTCACCTGCGAACCCATGGAAAACAAACCTCACCCAGCTATTCTGATTATATGTCTGTGCACACGTTTGAATGTGGTGTGTGCCAGAGGGTTTGCAAATCCAATGGGGGTCTTAAAAGACATGTTAGGATCCACAATGAGCAGAACTTACTTGCAGGTATTGGTAGTGCAAATCAGAGGTGCAATCTGTGTGGGTGTTTTTTCAAAACACTGTCTGGTTTAAAAAGCCACATCAGACGCCATGAAAGGGCTAAGGTGTAGGTGCAGGAGGTGGTCAAACTCTGTTTAAGGAGTAGACAACCACCACCATGTATGTATGTATATATATTTATATATACAGGGGTTGGATAAGATAATGGAAACACCTTAAAATTTCAAACAAATTAATTTTAATACGGAGTAGGACCGCCTCTGGCAGTAAGTACAGCTTCAATTCTACGAGGTACAAAGTTTGAACTGTTTCCAAAGGAATTTTTGTCCATTCTTCAGCTAAAACAGTCTCCAATTCTTGTAGTGATGATGGTCAGACTGGTACCTGGCTGTCAGATAACAGCTGAAATAATGCGTGTGTATCTGTGTGATTGAGTGCGTGCCTGCTTGTATGATTTGTGTGTGTGTGTGTGTTAGTCTTTATATAATCACAACACTAAAACTATAACAATATCACAATAGTAATAAGAACTTTAAAAAGTAAATCAACTCTGATAATTTTCCTGATTTGACATTGTAGAATTTTATCCTTCAATTACTAATCTTCTTTACTTCACTATACTGCAAAGACATTTTTAAAAAAACACCGCAAATTTCATTCTGCGTCAAGATTATATCATAGGACCGGTAACATATTTGACTAGCTTTGATCTTCAGGACGAATAAAATTACTGTAGTAAGTGATCATTAAGATAAAATACTTCATAAGTAGGAAACAGCTAATAAAACTATGTTCAAATTTGCTGGGAAACCTATAGCCTTGTATAACAGTAAAATTTAAATGGGAGTAATTAATGAATATTTGCAAGACTGTAGTTGCAGCAAACGGATAAAAGAAAACTGTTAAAAATCGAGACTTTGTTTTGTTCTTAAAGATAATCAATTCTGTCTTCTAAGCTACGATATGTTTTAGACATAAATAAACTTTCAAATTATTGATTTTTCTTTTTCTTTCACATTTCCTCATGCTGTGTTCAGTGCATTAGTAATTTTCCATCAGTGTTTCAAACAAACACCGAAAATGCAAATTAGCTCACTCTTGTCTAGGCTGACATGCAGCTAGTTTCTTTATGGCCATCAACTTTGTTTATTCAGCATCGCGGCAACTCTGACAAGAACTCCCAAAACTCTAAAACACTGCGGTCGCTTGCCATCGAGCACAAGTATGGTCAGAATTGCTGCTACCGTCGTCAGCGTCGTCAGCGTCAGCGTCAGCGTCATTGTTGTTGTTATTGCTGCTGCGTGGTCTTGGCCAGTCAATGATCAACAATACCTAACTCTGATCAACGACGTTCCAGCTGTGGCCATCCTATCTCTTATTCAAACATAGTATATTATCAAAGTCTACCTCATCTAATTATGTACAATACCAATGTATGATGAAAGATTTTCCAGCCGTGAC
>NC_142939.1:3372317-3379817 GCF_046866305.1 Octopus bimaculoides | reverse complement strand
GACGAGGAGGAGGACGAGGAGGAGGACGACGACAACGAGGATTATGATGATGCTAATGATGATTAGGAGGAAGAGGAAGGAAGGGAGGAAGAAAGGAAGGAAGAAGAGGCGGAAGAGGAGGAGGAGGCGGAAGAAGAAGAAGAAGCAGAAGAAGAAGAAGAAGAAGAAGCAGAAGAAGAAGAAGCAGAAGAAGAAGAAGAAGAAGAAGAAGAAGAAGAGGAGGTGGTTGGATAACCACCGCTACCACAACCACCAAGATGATTGTTGGGATTTCGATGGTCTGATTTCTGAAACAAGAAAAGCATAAAACATAAAACACACACATATACATATATGTATATATACATGCATACATATATATATAGAGAGAGGGAGAGCTAATACATATATATATATATACAAATACAGAAGTAGAAGATACTTGCCCAAAGTAACACACAGTAGGACTGAACCCGGAACCATGTGGTTGGCAAGCAAGCTTCTTACCACACAGCCACTCCTGTGTGGTAATATTATTATAATATTATTTATCAATTCATTTATTCATATGTCTATGTATTTATTCGTACTCATTCATAGCCCCCCCCCCCACGCTTTCTTACAGTGCAAAAATATGGAAGCTGAGAAAAGAATTTACAAGCAAGCTAAGAATAGTTCGAATAGGGACGAATAGGACAGAGTTGGTGGTGGTGATGGGGGGGGGATCATTGAATGAGCAACCAAAGCTAAAAATGATAGAATGAAAGTGTGAAAACTTAACCTAGCAGTAGGAACGTAATGGCTGATTTGATGGACTGATCATTGATCTAATCGGTAACCTGTTAAGGGTGCGGAAGAAATGACGTCCTAAGAATTGCTGGGGTGGGATACAGAAGCAGAGCTGAAAATGTAGGGATCCAAGAGAGAAGGAGCACAAAATACAGTCCAGAGTCGAGAACAGAGAAGAAATGTGGTCGACGGCCAATGCTTCAGAGGGAGCATTGGCCCCTGATTACTATTTCCTTTATCAATCCTGGAGGGATGAAAGGAAAGGCTGATTTTGATGTGATTTGAACTCGGAACGTAAAGGGTGGTTATTCAACATTGGAATGCATTTAATCCGTTGTTCCTGCTATTTATCGCTCTTTAGTGACCTATAACCGTATATTAGAAACAAAATAACACTGAATGTGATCGCAGTTAGACCAATCAACGAGGGATCCTTTTGGTGATAGCTTAACCTGCTTGAAATAGAAGCCAAATCTCCATGATTCTTTAAAAAAAAAAGGACATATTGACTAATTTAATCCTACCTATGTTATTTCTGAAAGAAGAAAAAAAATAAAAAACTGGATAATCACTGATAGAATGAATTTGATTATAGGCTAATCTGAGGATAAGCAATAACAACAACAACAACAATATAAGAGGTCGTGAAATAATCAACACTGGGTACGTGGCATCATTCCATGACATATAGACATATATAAATAAATACAGTGGCAACATTCCATCAAACACCGACGTCAACCTATAAACAGTCGGGTGGCAGCAACCCATCGGGTATAGACATGTATAAATATAACCAAGCAGAAAATCGGGATCAAAAATTTAATCAGAACTTGAAGAGATATCGTTTTTATTTATATTTACTTATGAGAGAATAGAAATGGACTACATACGGATCACACGCAGACCACAAACTGAACGGAAGCGGATGGCAAGAAGACGACATACAGACTAGAAAATGGACTACTTACGAACAACGGAAACGGACCACAGGTAGGACACAGGTGGACCACGGGCGGATCACAGGCGGACCACAGGCGGACCAAAGGCAGACCACAGGCGGACCACAGCAGACCACAGGTGGACCACAGGCGGACCACAGGTGGATCACAGGCGGACCACAGGCTTACCACAGGCGAATCACAGGCAGACCGCAGGCGGACTACATACAGATTAAAATATGAACTACTGACGAACAACGGAAACGGACCACAGGCGGACCACAGGCGGACCAAGGCAGACCACAGGTGGATCACAGGCGGGCCACAGGCTTACCACAGGCGAATCACAGGCAGACCGCAGGCGGACTACATACAGATTAAAATATGAACTACTGACGAACAACGGAAACGGACCACAAGTGGACCACAGGCGGACCAAGGCAGACCACAGGTGGACCACAGGCGGAACACAGGCAGACCGCAGGCGGACTACATACAGACTAAAATCGATCTTGAGATGAACAACTGACGAACCAGAAACGGACTACAGATAGACCTCAGGGTTGCTACAGACCAACAATAAACAAACTATAGAGAAGGTACAGACTACAGACGGGCAACAGATGGACCATAGACGAGTAACAGGCACGACACAGATGAACAATAGACGAACTAAAGCAGTTTACAGATGGACTACAAATAAACAACAGTCAACTAAGAGACGGGCAACAAACAGACCACAGACGAATAGCAGACGCAGTAAGGGTAAATTATAGGCTGAATGCAAATGGCGTACAGACGAATAACAGCATGGCAACAGACGGATTACAAGTGGATTACAGATTAACTGCAAACGGAATGTTGGCGGATGATGAACTGACAACATTTGGAATATACGAGGACAACAGATGGACTAGATAGACTGCAGAGAAATGACAACCAAACGACAGATAAACCATACATGGAGTACAGATTACGAACGAAATACAAGCGGAATAAAACATTAAAAATACAAAATAATGATGTTTTAGAAGTAATGGCAAGATAACAAATTGGCATAGATGTGATGAGGTAGACAAAACTTAATTTACTCAGAAATCTTGGTAAGAATTGAAGCTGAAATCAATAAAAAAAAATGAAAACAAACAACAGAATTATTTTGTCTGAAATTGAGAAACACAACATGGCGTCAAATGGAGAAAGAAAAATATAACAAGATAAAATATATTAATAATATAGATTTCTAACACTCGCACGAGGCCAGAATTTATAGTGGCGCGCAATCAGACGATAAAATCTACGCCATTACTTTATTGGGACTTTATTTTCATTGGTTCCGAAGCGAGCCACTGGGATTTGCCGTCTAAGCCCATGCTGAAGCATAACTAAGGCCATGGTAGAGAAAACAAACTGAAAAAAACTTTCTAAGACGGTACTATGGCTACACAAATAAATGCCATAGTCTGCATCCAAAAATAACCGCCCTACTCATAGGCTCTGCCTTACTCGCACTCCAACCTCTTACACACCGCATCCCTAATCTCTTACCGGCTCCGCCTTTACCGCACACCAGCCTCTTGCCCGCCCGCTTTGCCTGCACTCTAGTCTCCTGCCTGCCCTCCAATCTCTTGCCCGTTCTGCCTTGCCCGCACTCCAGCCTCTCGCGATTCTTGGCAGAAATGGTAAAATTCTTTTTTGATTTCCTTTCCCAGTGATAATAAGAAGTAGGAATGGAATTCAAAATACACAGGTCACAGGAATAAGCATTTATATGATTCGTTTTCTCTTTATCCTTCGAGAAATGTGTGTGTGTACGTGCGTATGTGCATGCGCGCGCGCGTGTGTGTGAAGGTACATGGCTCAGTGGTAACAGCATCAGGCTTATAATAGTGATCCCGGACAGGGCTGTGTGTTGTGTTCTTGAGCAAGACACTTTATTTCACATTGCTCCAGTTCACTCATCTGTAGAAATAAGTTGCGATGTCACTTGTGCCAAGCTGTATCGGCCATGAACTACAATGGCAGCGAGGAGAGGGGAGACTGGTATGCATGGACGATTGCTGGTCTTCCACAATCAGCACTGTCTGGACTTATGTTTCGGAGGGGAAAATTTCCAGGTGCAAACCCCTAGGTGCAAGACCGTGGGGAGGCAGCTCTTCTCGGTGACTGATACACTGATATAAAACTTGCAGTCAAAACAGAACCAGTTATCGTGTAATGCTTGTCACTTAAATCCAGTGGCGTACAGATGTCTCAATATCTTCAACTCTTCAAACTCACCAGACTCAGTTTAACATACTTATATACATGCATATACACCCATATCTGCATATGCACACACACACACACACACACACACACACACACACACACACACACACACACATATATATATATATATATATATATATATATATATATATATAATCATAAATATATAGGGATCGACAGTAACCTGCTTCTCCAACATACTGAGAATTCAGAAATAGCAATCAAAGAACTACTGATTTCAAAACTACAAATTATTACTCTAGATTGATAGCGATATTTTTGATACACACAGAACAAAAAACAGTAGAGAAGAGTAAAAAAACACTTGCCTTTAGTTAATTTAGTACGATCGTTTCACAGTTAAGAGTAAATAATACTCTATTCTGATCTTCAGTTAAATATTCTAATAAATTTGTTAATGTCTAAATAACTCACGTTAATTTTGACCATGTGAACATCAATACCACGTGAGGAAGACGTTAAGAAATTTATCGGCCAGTAAGTTCAAAATCCCTCGCCCTAATAATAACTCTAAGGTGGATAGTTAAACCACAGGAATTCGTACGAGTCTCTTTCCTATGCGGGACTATTTCTGATGCACACTGAATTGAAATTCATTAGGGCGAGGGATTTTGAACTTACTGGCCGATAAATTTCTTAACGTCTTCCTCACGTGGTATTGATGTTCACATGGTCAAAATTAACGTGAGTTATTTAGACATTAACAAATTTATTAGAATATTTAGCTGAAGATCAGAATAGAGTATTATTTACTCTTAACTGTGAAACGATCGTACTAAATTAACTAAAGGCAAGTGTTTTTTTACTCTTCTCTACTGTTTTTTGTTCTGTGTGTATCAAAAATATCGCTATCAATCTAGAGTAATAATTTGTAGTTTTGAAATCAGTAGTTCTTTGACTGCTATTTCTGAATTCTCAGTATGTTGGAGAAGCAGGTTACTGTCAATCCCTATATATTTATGATTATAAATGTTTTTTACCGAAAAAGGTTTTTTCATACTGAGCTACCCGGCAAAATTGTTAATTATTAATTTTATTACTAATTGACGATTCCCTGCCCTGCATATCTCTCTCTCTCTCTCTATATATATATATATATACATATTTGCCAGTTGGTGGTGTTAATAGTTATTTGAACGTTTTATTGCTATATCTGAATTCTCGTTCTTGTAAATTGTTTATCATATGACAGCACCAAACGGTGACGGAGCGGTAGTAAATCGGCAGAGTCGTCTGCGCATCGGACGAAATTCGTTGCGATTAATTATTGCTTTTTCTCTTTTCTTTCTTTTTCTTTGTTTATCGTTCAAATATCGTCGAGATATTTTCTTTGCTTCCATTCGGGATCGATAAATAATATAATACACCAGTTTTGTAAAGTAGACTGGCAGAATTGTTAAGAAGGCCGAATGGAATGTCTTTTGGTATTTGTTTTAGTTCTTTGCATTCTGAGTTCATACCCCAACGAGGTTACCGTTGCCTTTCTTCCTTCCCGGGCCGGTAAATAAAGTGTAGTGAATTGGCAGAATCGTTAGAAGGTCGGACGGAATATCCTTTGGTACTTGTTTTTAGTTCTTTGCCTTTTGAGTTCAAACCCTAACGTTGCCTACTTGACCTCGAGTTCAACCATTTTGAACATATTTATATATATATATGTATGTATGTATGTATGTATATGCATTTATATATATATATATATATATATATATATATATATATATATATATATATATATATATATATATATATATATATATACACGTAAATGTCGAATAATGAGAATGAGTGCTCAATCCACAGCATTGGTGGATAAAATTTCTCTATTTGTGTGTTAAGGTTATCATTGGTTATCCTTGTCCCTATCAAGCCTTCTTGGACAGGAAGGCGGTTCTTCGCTCAACACACTGAACACTCTGCGGGATGGTAAGCAAATCCGATCAAAGCACCGATTGATTCAACAGAGTCAACGGTCAACCGTTGAGAATAAGAGACACTTTAGTCTGTGTTTAGACATCTCCCTAAGAGAACGAAATTCCGAAATAGCATCTACCTCATTGTGAAGCTGACGATCTAGTTCTTGCTTGTTTTTAAGTGAGACTTCATTTTGTAGGTGAGACTCTTAGCAGTGTTGTGCAACCTGTTATTGACTTTCAATTTCCACACGGGTGTTGCTGACAGACATTCACTTTAACATTCAGGATAAAATAATTTGTCAGCGATGGTCAAAGTCGTCTATGAATTGACAGCCACCACACATGTACGCGTGTATGTTTGTATGCTCCAAGTGATAGACTGCAGTGTTGCATTGCACAGAGGACGCTAAAATTTTGCAAAGAGGGACATCTTATCAAGAGGACAGCCATGGGGAATGTGAGATTTCTGATACGTCTTTTTTTTTTTCTAAAAAAAAGGTGGCGAATTGCATAGATGCAGCAAATCTCAGTGAATCACTATTCCTGAAACAACGGAAAACCTTAAGTGTCATTTTAAAGCAATTTATCAAAAATACAGAGAACTCGTGTGACTCTATATATTTCTGGAATTAATAAATCCGGCCAAAGACGTATGCTGCTGCTGTTGCTGGTTTTTAACGAAAGCAAGGTTGTCGTGACAATCGAAATGAATTGCATCCGGAATGGAATTTTCCGATAGAACTTCTCTTGCAGTATTATTAATCATCCTGGATTATTACTGCATTAAACTCGGGGGAAATGGCTATGTGATCGATGAGACCAAGCTACATAATCTGTTCTACTTAAATAAATTATATTCGGCGTCTGCTGAAAGAATCAGGTCTGCCCAACATTGTAAAAAAAAACAACAAAAACTCAACATATATCATTATGTGTACAGTTTATGTTATATTATTATATTTATATTATTTTATTTTAGTTATCATATCATAAGACGAACATTTTCTAGGTGAATGGAAATGGACAGATATGGGCCAGGATGTGGCATGACATGACATGACGTTTGGATAAAGGTTATTCACTTGGGTTAAAGGGTAACAAAATGTTATAAGGAAGAATATTGAGGTAGGTGCAGATCTGGCTGTATGGTTTAGAAGCTCGTTTTGCAATCACATGGTTTCGGGTTCATTCCAACTGCGCGGAAACATGGGCATGCGTCTTCTATGATAAGGCTTGAGTTGACTAACGCTTTTTGAGTGAATTTGGCAAACGGAAGCGTTGTGGAATCCCGTCTTGTTGTTGCTGTTGAAATTCCAATGAAGGAGCCTTGGATCTAGGTTAGAAACCGGCTCTTTCTCTATTGGCAAGAAATCTTGAAATAAAACTGAACAATGACATACACACTTTGTGATATGCACTGCCGAGCCAACATGCTTTATTCAAATATCTTCACGTTTCTTTAGCAACGCGAGAAAAAGAAAAAAACATGTAGCAAACATGACCGAGTATCAGGACCTTGAACTCATTTCCGCTTTACGTAGACAGCCTTGACATAGAGTTCTGCCTTGAAGCCAAACACTTGTAGA
>NC_142939.1:3354817-3367317 GCF_046866305.1 Octopus bimaculoides | reverse complement strand
TACCTACGTATACATATACACACATATATACACATATATATATATATATATGGATTATGCTTTTGAAGAGAAATATGAATATTGCTTCTTGTATATCCAAAAAGAGTCCAATGATATTTTAAATTTTGGTATATGAATTTTTTGAAACAGTTTCTAAATCTTTGATTATCTTTCAATCATTCCGCCTCACCTGCCATCCTCTTCCGTCGCACTGTTTAGGAGCCACTATTTTAAGTTGGACCGGACCGCACATCCATATAAAGACTCCCGAGCGTCCCTCTGCTGCTACAGTCTGTTCATTTCGATCTTCAATAGTGGAAACACCTTGAATAAAGGTGCATAGAGAACGTTTTACAACCTGAATGAAATTTGGATGCAGATGAGCAAACAGGATGCAGGCGAAGACCATATTCCGAGCTATCCGCGCAGCAGAAACATATGACGGACAGACGTTTAAATCAAATGAGCTGCAAAATCATTGTTACATTAAAAACTGCAAAGATGCATAATTCTCCTTATTTATTTGAATTTTCTCATATATGTATATAGATATTATCACTCTAACTCCAATAATTTTCACAATCGTTGATCGGTCTCTCTTGTCGTTTTATACAAAAATGTATTTTCGATAAAACCACGGAATATTCCTATACACACAAGTATATATTACATATCGTTGCTATCATGTTAAACTGTCGTATGTCCAAATTTGGCCAAATGCATTTTATTTTCAATATTTATCTTTGCTTGCTATAGCGGTTTCTTTTGGTCAAACTATCATATCTCCAGCTACTTTAGATATCAAAAATTGCCAAAGTGTAGTACAATGGTTTTGCTATGGAATGGTGAAACTATTTTTCTGTTTACTGAAAAAGCAACGTTTTGGACACTTTTGCATAATAGCAACGATATATATATATATGCACACACACACACAAACGTATTTATACATACATATGCATACATATATACTCGCATATATACATATATATTTGTGTGTGTGCGTGTATACACACACACACACATATATATATATATATATATATATATATATATATATAGGGAGAATTCACAAAAAAAAACAAAAGACGAAGACATGTGGTGTAGAAAACAAACAGATGTATTAGTATAACGCTCGGGAATTGAGAAGTCTTTAACGTTTCGAACCTACGCTCTTTCACAGAAAGGAACACAGAAAGAAACAAGCACGGAACAAAATGTGTGTAGTGGTTAGTGATCTATCATGGCGAATGATATATATATATATATATATATATATATATATATATATATATATATATATATATATATATATACATATTTATATACATACACATGCATACATATTTTATTTGTGTATATAAATGTACAAGGATATGTATATGCATGTATACATGTATGTAGATAGATAGATAGATAGATAGATAGATAGATAGATAGATAGATAGATAGATAGATAGATAGATAGATAGATCTACGCATTAAAAATATGTGCATATATTTTTATCCAAGTATACATACTTGCACACACACACACACACATATAAACCTAAGAAACATAATAAATGAGAAAGAATAAGAGTGTCAGTGTGTGTATGTGTGCGCGCGTTGTGTGTGTGTGTGTGTGTGTGTGTTTAGATGTGTATGCTTATATATAATTACAATGCATGCAACGTAGATACTTACATACATAACTATAAGCGTTCATACTTAGAGAGACACACATGCGCATGTGTGTGTGTGTGTGTGTGTGTGTGTGTGTGTGTGTATGTGAAAGTCATACGTTGACATGTATGTCTACAGAGAGGCAGAGACACTGTATATGTGAGAGAGAGAGAGAGAGAGAGAGGGGGCGAGGGAGAGAGAGGGAGTAGAGAAATAGAAAAGAAAGAAAAAAATAGAGAGAGAAAGAGGGAAAGAGACAGACAGGCAAACAGACATAAACGGATATAAGTGTTATAAAAGAGCTAAATATGTCTTTTAAATGCATTTGCAAGATATAAAAAAAAAATCTTAACATGTCTGGCTTTAGTGTTAACGAAAAATAAACAACATCACAAACATAAAGAAACGAAATGTGCAAACGTCGTAGATTAGATAATGCAGTTGCACACATTTGCATTGTTATTTAACATATGCACTTGAATTTGTTGCATACAACGCAATGCAGTTCTTGTTGATACAGTGTTAAAATTGAAACTTATATACTGCAGTAATTTTACAGCTGACTTGGTGTTACTGCTTCGTTAACTCTTTACTAGTTGCGTAATAAATATTTATACCGGGTTTTTTTATATTACATCTACTCTCTCTGTCTCTCTCTCTCTCTCTCTCTCTCTCTCTCTCTCTCTCTCTCTCTCTCTCTCTCTCTCTCTCTCTTTATCTTTATTAAAATGTAGTAAAACAAACTGATTATAAACATTATTATAATGTGACATTCGCGAAACTACAACATGGCTCTTCACTGCATTTTGCCACATTTAAAGTTCAAGAATATATATATATGTAAATGTGTGTATGTATATATATATATATATATATATATATATAGGAAAATGTAAAAAAGCCAGAATGCTGAACTGGGAGCATAATTTATTTAAGATTTATTCTAACCGGTTTTCATTGCGATGAAGCAAATTATCAAGAAGGAGAATGAAAATGTTTTTTTACAAAGAAGTACAAAAAAGTACAAAATGAAGAAAATAATATATAAAACAATAATATATAAAAAAATAAATATACCCATACATTATATTGTCTTTGAGCTTTTGTAGTTCAATAGTAGTTCATGTATAAATTGGTAGGAAAAATAAGGATGCATGAGAGTTGAGTTTTGTTAGGTTTAAAAAAAGGGTTAAAGGTTTGTGTTAAGCAGGAAATGTGGTGTCAAAACAGGAAGTGTGTGTAAGGGGAGACAAGTGTTTTTAGTTAGAGTTATGAGCTCTTTTTTTCAAAACAGGAAGTTTGTGTCTGTTCATAGAGAAATAAGGTCACTGAGGGGTGTGTGTGTTAAGAAATGGTTGGAATTTCTCTATGAAAAGATTCTCCTTGTTGATTCTTTCTTGTGTGGAAATTCTGTCTTTACATTGATAGAAAGGGAATATAATGAATTTAGGGTTTTTGTTTCTGGCGCAAGAGTCTATGTGGCCACTGAGTGGAATTTGGCGGTATTGGGGGAGGTTTATTTGTTCCTTATGGACAGCTACTCTTCTACGTAATGGGAGGCTCGTCTGTCCGATATAGAAGTTTTGGCAACCTGCGCAAGTAAGGACATAAATGAGGTTACTCGAGGAACAAGAGAATATATATATATATATATATATATATATATATATATATATATATATATATATATATATATATATATATATATTTACATATACATATATATATATATATATATATATATATATATATATATATATATATACATATATATATATATATATATATATACATATACATATACATATATATATATATATATATATAAATATATATATATATATATATATATATATATATATATATATATATATATATATATATATATATATATATATATATATATATATATATATATATATATATATATATATATATATATATGCATAAATGTGAAGGCGCATGGCTCAGTGGTTAGAGCATCGAGCTTACAAACGTGAGATTGTAAGTTCGATTCTTGGACCGGGCTGCGTGTTGAGCAAGACACTTTATTTCACGTTGCTCCAGTTAACTCAACTGTAGAAATGAGTTGTGACATCACAGGTGCCAAGCTGTATCGGCCCCTTTGCCTTTCCCTTGGATAACATCGGTGGCATGGAGAAGGGAGGCTGGTATACAGGAGCGACTGCTGGCCTTCCACAAACAACCTTGCCCGGACTTGTGCCTCGGAAGGTAACTTTCTAGGTGCAATCCCATGGTCATTCATGACTGTTTCGCAATGTAACTTTCCGTTTTGAAGACAGAAAAGCAGCCAGACGGAGGAAATATTTTCATTTATATAGAAGATCAAAAATAAAATCATATATATATTAACAAATGAATGACAAACGAACGGGAGTTGCGTACTCATGTTGTTCTTATGTCATTCATTAATCTATGATACGTGCTGTACACTTCTGACGCTTTACTCTAAAGCATAAGTACCAAGAACGGAATACCTCAAAATTGCTGGCCTTGGCCCTAAACGAGAAACAAGCATTATTTCAGTTAAACGCGTGTTATATCATTTAAACCAATTCTGTCACCATCTTTTGTCTTTTTTCATCATTTGTCTTGTACATATACACACTACACACACACACACACACACACACACACACACACACACACACATACACACACACACACACACACACACATATATATATATATATATGTATATATATGTATGTATATATATATATATATATATATATATATATATATATAAATGAGGTTACATAATCTGAGTTGTAACAGAAACAACTGAACCACACTAGCTCTTAATTTATATATATAATGCATATATATATATATGTGTGTGTGTGTGTGTGTGTGTGTGTATGTATATAGGTAAGTAGATAGTTAGATAGATAGTTAGATAGATAGATAGATAGATAGATAGATAGATAGATAGATAGATAGATAGACAGACAGACAGACATATCTATGCATATATGTGTGTGTGTGGTGTGTGTGTGTGTGTGTGTATGTGTATGTACGCTTGCTCCAATAAACTATACCTGTTACCTGGATCGATAATCTTGGGCATATACCTACATACATATGTATATATGCGCGCATGTGTGTGTGCGCGTATGTGTGTGCGCGTATGAATGTATGTACGTATATGTATGTATATTTATATGTGTAGGTGTGTATATATATATATATATATATATACATACATTTTTTTTGTCAGCTTAACTTTTTTTCCTCCTACGTCTTGTTTACCGCCATGTTATTTTGTTAACTCTACTCAGACTAATGATCCGATGATGTACTATAATTCCTCTCGTCCGTCTCATTCCAAACCTCAATATTTGTGTTGGAATTTGTTTGTCTACCCTTTTTACAGTGGAGCTCTTTTGTCTTCTATATATATGTTTTTTTTTCTTCTATACACTAAAATCTATTGTATACACTAGAAAATTATATACCGTTTCCTGTAATGAATCAATTATTGTAAATATAATGTTTTTGATAATCAAATAGGAATCAATCAATCTCTTTTCAATTTCCTCCACCTCCTCCTCCTCTTCTTCTCCTTCCTCTTCTTCCTCTTCTTTTTCTTCTTCCTCTTCTTTTTCTTCTTCCGCTTCTTCGTCTTATCTTCTTCCTTCTTTTTTCCATACCCCTCCTCTTCCTTCTTCTTCTTCTTCTTTGTCTTTGTCTTCTTTTTTCTGTCTGTCTCTTCTCTCCCCCTTTCGCTCTTTCTGTGTATATGTGTGTGTGTGTAAGAATCAGGGTGCGTGTGCGTGTGCCCGCACATACACACACACATACATACATACATACATACACATATATATATATATATATATATATATATATATATATATATATATATACACGCATTTATATGTGTATATATACATACACATCTACAGACATTTTTATATATATGGCCATTAATGAATGACAAAAGAACAAATGTGTTTACGTACATACATACATACATACACACACATGCATACATACACAGACACATTCATACATACATACATACACAGACACATACATACATACATACATACATACATACATACACGCATACATACACACACACATATGTACGCCCGGCTCAAGGCAAGAAATAGTCTGGAAGATGTCTATACTGTAAATTGACTGTAATTGATTATACAGATGAAAGACAAAGAATGTATTTTATAATAAAATACAGAGATAACCCGACAACAAAAGTACAAATAGCAATGTTATACAGCTCAGTACTTGGCCTGATACATATTTGCGCCTAACACAACAATATCAGGTTCAGCCATGCTCTCGTCCAATTTCTTGCGTTTATTTGTGGTTGGTCAAATCTGCCGTGTCTTCTTATTTAAATCCAAGGTTTATGAAGCATTATAATCTTAATTTTTAGTACTTTTTGGTTATCTTTTAATATACATTTTTCAAATTGGCAGCTGCACGAACTAGTTAAATGTAGTGAAATTCTGGATTACAATACGAGTAAAGGATTTCTTCAGAATATCCGGAGTTATGCGATGTTGGTTTACCTAAATCCTAGCTCTTCTCTTTTGCAGAAATGGATATAAATATCCGCTATCACTCACGGAATCAACAATAGAGGTCACTGTGCAAATTTCAAGGAATCTGATAGGTTTGTTAGACTCTTCATGTAAATATTTCCAACTCAGTGCGAGACTTCGTCACCATAAACAGCAGTTTTGGCAGTTACACCACCATTTCCACAATGACTTCCTATCAATTTCGTACGCATTCAGCAAATTCTTCTGGTCTTTCGTGGAATTTACAGTCGCGTCCAGTCCACTAATCAAATTCGTTGGATTTACGGTCCCCGTAGTAATGACAGTTTATATAAATAAACAGTGCATGCTTTAAAGCGGTTGACGTAAATATACGCCGGACCGTTGTCGTGCGCTAATTGTTGATCTCGTCCGATGTGATTACCGTCAGTAAAAATCGTTGTCATGGGGTTAATATGGTTCCTATTCTGAGTATCGCTATATTTCTTGTGAAAGTATACAGATAAGGGTTTCTAGCATTGCGATGGCTGTAGTAGAGGAATAATTTGCAATAACTCCGAGTAAACCCTGTTGTTTCTGCGTGGAGTAGCGAGGCAAAGCATATTTCATTTCGTATCTGACTAATTGGAGACAACGATTTCTAGACACGGCCAACAGCAAAAACATACAACTGAGCTGATATCTATTGCCATGCAAAACAATCTTTTTCTTTTTTATTTTTATTTTTTTTATTTTGTGATTTTCTTCGGATAGGAATTCGAAGATTTATAAAATATTGACATACTTTACAATATCAGAAATGTCAAACAGAAGACGAAATTATGAGATCATATTTCATCATTTTTACATCAAATTACGTAATTTGTCACAATAGATAATTAGTTTTTATCTTTAGAGAAAAATATATTTAGAAAAATAACAAATTTTATCTTTGCATCATTCAGACCTTCGACCAGGACTGTATGTTAAATAATGTATGTATGTGTATAATATGTATGTATGTATGTATGTATGTATGTATGTATGTATGTATGTATGTAGGTATGTACATGTACAATATATATATATATATATAATTGTAAGCCTTCACCTTATATTGACTACAGAAAATATACAGTGAAGGCTTATAATCCTTTTACGGTTATGTATTTGCTTTGTAAGATTCCTGATATGAAATCGTGTGTTGAAACAGATATTGTTATGCTTCAAGAATAATAAGGTAGAATTTCAATTAGAAAAAGCTGACCGCATCCATACAACTATTCTTTAATGAACACAAAAGAGCAAGTCTCGGAAATACAATTATAATTTTTACTGAAGAAAGTCAAAAACAACATCTGCTTTTTCAACTGAAACCTTGACCCATTCAAATACATTTTTTTCCCTTTCTCTTCTTTTTATTCTCCCACCTTAAAATGCTACTAAGTATTAAACAAACAAGTCTGACGATACAAAAGTCACAACTCTTTACCTCCTTCTCAAGCAAAAAAAATTTTCTTCTTTCTTCTCCCTTGCTTGGCAGGCCCCACAAAAGTTTTTATAAAAAGGCCAAGAAATCTAAATTTGAACCATTTTTTGATATATCCGATAACGGAAGAAAGCGCTGAAAATGTAAATAAGATGTAAATAAATAAAATATATATATATAATCATCCAACATTCTGACTACCTTATTATTCTAAATATACAATATCTGTACATCACTTCAAAACCCCCCCTCTCTCTCTCTCTCTCTCTCTCTCTCTCTCTCTCTCTCTCTCTCTCTCTCTCTCTCTCTCTCTGTATATATATATATATATATATATATATATATATATATATATATATATATATGCATATATATATATACAGGGTGCGGTGAATATACTGTCGTCTAAATTGCGCAAAAATGAAAATAACATTGACATCTCATTTTAACAGATATATTTACCAAAATTGCATAAAAATATCTTGAAACTCTAAAGAGTAAATTCATTCAATAAAATCACCATTGGCTTCAACCACGGTCTCCAAACGACTTCGGAATCTCCTGCAACTCTTCTCGACGGTCTCTTTGTTTTAGTTGGTGAATGCTGCCATAATCCTTGCCTTCAGTTCATCTATGGTGTTACAAGGAGCATTGTTGGTCTCTCGCTCAACTGCGCCCCACACATAATAATCAAAAGGGTTGTAGTCTGGGAAATTAGGTGGCCAGATGTTAGGGGTGATGTCGCAAAACGTGACTGACAGCCATGATTGGGTTCTCCTGCTTGTGTGGCGCATGGTGCAGAATCCTGTTGCCAGACATAGTGTCTTCCAACAGCCACCCGCTTGACCCAGGGCAGCACTACCTCCTTCAGACACTTGATGTAGGCCTCTGTGTTGAGTCAGAGACTATGTGGGAATATGAATGGCGGCATAGCGTCACCATCACTACTGATCACTCGAAACACCATGATGTTAACTGGGTGTTTGATTTTTATCACTCTCGGTATATGTCCCCAGATTGCACTGCTCTCAAATTGACATCCAGACACTCTGAAATGTTCGTATCGGCACTTCCAGCGCGAATACCAAGCAATACAGCATGTTGTTTCCAAATTTCTAGCTGGTTGAATTGCGTCATGGTGGTGTTTTTCTCACAGACGGTGCTCAACTGACCCTACTATACTGTGTAGCCGACAAAATCAAAAACAAACAATACGCATGCGCGAAATTGAAAATATAAAATGGCGACAATTTACCCATCACACCCTGTGTATATATATATATATGTGTGTGTGTGTGTGTGTGTGTGTGTGTGTGTGTGTGTGTGTGTGTGTGTGTGTGTGTGTGTGTGTATGTATATATTTATAACTATGTGTATATATCTATGAGATTGTGTCTTTGGGTACATGCTTGTCTCTCATCTCACCACCACTTGACAACTGGTGTTGGTGTGTTTACGTCCCCGTAAATTATCGGTTTGGCAAAACAGACCGATAGAATTAGTAGAAGGCTTAAAACATAAAAAGTTAAGTACTGGGGTACATTTGTTCGACTAAAACCGTTCAAGGCGCTGCCCCAGTATCGCCGCAATCGAATGAAACATTTGTGTATGTGTGTGCCTTACTGTGCAACGTAATGTCATTTGTACATGTATGTGTGTGTGTGTGTGTGTGTGCACGCGCGCGCTTATAACTCTGTCTTGTTAAGTCGACTAATAGCAACCAAACAAACAAGGAAAAAAATAAAAAAGAATAAGAGATTATCTCTTCAATGTTGCTTAGCAACCGAGCTGTTTCTGTATGAAGCTAACGAAGTTAGAACTAAGAAATAAATCATCAGTCTGGTCACGCCGGATTCACTGCGACTGAGTGCGAAAAACAGAACAGCACGCGCACGCGTACACACGGACGCACACGAACATGCACATGTGTACATACATACATACAGACAGACATACATACATACATACATACATACATTATATTGGGTGCGTATTGACTCTTTACTATCTTTTACTCTTTTACTTGTTTCAGTCATTTGACTGCGGCCATGCTGGAGCACCGCCTTTTAGTCGAGCAAATTGAGTCCAGGACTTATTCTTTGGAAGCCTAATACTTATTCTATCGGTCTTTTTTGCCGAATTGCTAAGTTACGGGGACGTAAACACACCACCATCGGTTGTCAAGCGATGCTGGGAGGACAAACACAGACACACAAACATATACACACACAAACATACATATATACGACGGCTATAGTAGAAGACACTTGCCCAAGGTGCCACACAGTGAGAATGAACCCGGAGCCATGTGGTTAGTAAGCAAACTACTTACCACAGAGCCACTTTTGCGCCTCTCTCTCTCTCTCTCTCTCTCTCTCTATATATATATATATATATATATATATATATATATATATGTATTCTATTATTCTTTTTTTTTTCTTTTACCGGTTTCAGTCACTTGATTGCGGCCATGCTGGAGAGGTGCCAGTTTAATCGCCGATGATCCGATCATGTGACAGGTTGTACTGGGTTACATGTTACCAATTGCACCAAGAGTGACCTAACATACAAATGGTGACTCTGTGTTACGCATTTCAGCACGTCCGATCACCACTCTTTGGTGATCTGACTTAGAACTTTCTTGTTGTCATCAAATAATTTTACAGAAATATGTTTTGACTCAATGTGAATTGTCTTTTCTGTTTTGAGAAGAAATGCATGATTTGATTAGATATAAGTGGCCCCATTTGAAAAAGCTGGTATAATACGTAGTGTTGGACGGTAGACAGTTTGTGTGTAAGGGTGAAAGGACAGGACGGTGAGAAAGAAAAGGAAAGAAAGAAGAGATATAGACTGAGCATCTAAAGGGCTAAAGACGGTATGTTGAATTTATGGAAGAGTGTATAAATAGTTATGAGCGTTACTTTTATAAAATCTTTAATACATTAAGAACTCGGTTGACGCTCGAGATGCTTTCATAAAAAAAAGAATACCACATGAATACCACATGAAGCAAAACAGCGTAACACGGGTCTCATTTTAACACAAAAATACGAACCTGAAAGATTATATTTATGAGTGAAAGGAAAACAAACGGAGGTCATCGACATTGCTTAACGTTTGAAAAATACAGAGATTCGTTGTCGCACCAACCACCCAACCCACCCACTAGCTTTAGATAAAATCACACAATGTTATCTAAAGTTATGACAAAATTAGATAACAAGTTTAATTAATTAAGATCTAGTGGTATCATAAAATTATGAAACAGGTTAAATTAATCTACTCAAATTATAAATTTATATATACAGGCCTAATCACTCATAATTCTGTTGAAAAACCGCGGTGAGAAATTTTGACACAAAGGCGAAATCTGAGATGAGGAAGCAGAATGTGTTACTTTCTCGTACATTGGTTACTCGCCAAACAGGGCATCGCATATCGCCTTAATTTCGTAGAATCTTTTCTCGTGGCAGCAGGACTTTATATCTCGAACACATGCCTTGTTGCTGTGCTCCAAAACCGGCCATTTTTAATAAACTGGTCTGTAATTTTTGTGTGTGTGTGTGTGTGAATATTGCTACTAGTAAAAATATTTTTGGAGTTCCTGTAAATGTTTTCAGGTTTATTTTCGATTCCAATATCTGCATCTGTTCAATATATGAACCTTTTATCATGAGATTCTATAAACTCTACAATTCTTCAGCATTAAAATTTTACAATCCAACCATTTCTTTGTCCTCTCCACAATGTCATTGATGACTGCTGGCACCATTTTTTCAAATACTAGGCACAGACGTAGCTGTGTGGTAAGAAGCTTGCTTCCCAGCTATATGGTTCCGAGTTTAGTCCCACTGCATAGCACCTTGGCTAAATATCTCCTTCTATAGCCTCGGGTCCAATCAAAGACGTGCGAGTGGATTCGGTAGACGGAAGCCCGTCATATATATACATATGTGTGTGTGTGTGTGTGTGTGTGTGTGTGTGTGTGTGTGTGTGTGTGTGTGTGTGTGTGTGTGTGTGTGTGTGTGTGTGTGTGTGTGTGTGTGTGTGTAGCTGTCTGTGTGTTTGTGTCTGTATTGGTGTGGGTGGGTGTATCTTTGAATATGTTTGTCCCCCCACACACACACATACACACCACTTGAGAACCGGTGCTGATGTGTTTACGTCCTCGTAACTTAGCGGTTCGGCAAAACTGACCGATAGAATAAGTACAAGGCTTAAAACAAAATCAAACAAGTACAGGAGTCTATACATTTGACTAAAAATTCTTCATGGCAGTGCCCCAGCATGACCGCAGTCAAATGACTGAAACAAGTAAAAGAGAACAGAAAAAACATAAAAGATACCATGATCATATCTGCTTTCAAAATCTGTTCATGCAATCCAGGGTTAATCCGTTCCAGGCTACTTCTATGTTATCTATAACCTTCGTAATATGATAGATTATATAAATGTCCTTGATAGATTGTTTACCATGGCCATCTGTTGCTTCAACATGTTGTTTGAAAATGCAACGTTTATATTTGAAATTTCTCCCCTTATCCATGGACTGGAATAGGGAAATGATGTTTGATGCTTGACTTTTGGTGGTTGGTACGACACTTGTACGTGAATGCAGATTAGAAATATGTCGAAGTCTTGAGGCGTCCTTACAGCATTAGCAACCAGTGTCAACATATTACATTCCGGTATAAGTTATTCGCTACATACCTGTATATATATATATATATATATATATATATATATATATATATATATATAAGTTCATAAAAGGAAAAAGACAAGAAAACAACAACAAAAAACAACGTGAG
>NC_142939.1:3307317-3349817 GCF_046866305.1 Octopus bimaculoides | reverse complement strand
GCATGAATGTCAAGGTTTTTTAAAGTAAGGCGTATAGAAGCGCTACGCAGTTTCAATACTCTCCTAATATCATTTCACTTGTGTTACGTCACTAATAGCAAAATGGAAACCACCAACATTATGCAGCCCTAGGTTCCCCACTCTCTTTATACCTTTATCTATCTTTCTAACTTCTTGCTTTTTACTTTCTATTTATATCTATATCTATATTTATCTATCTCTATCGCTTTTTATCTCTATCTATCTCTACCTCTTTCTGTATACAAATGAATATGTGTGTGTGTATGTGTGTATGTATTTGTGTGTGTATTTGTGTTTATTATATATATATATATGTATGTATCTGTATATATGAGTATGTATTTGCGTGTCCGCATGTATATATATGTGTATGTGTGCATATATGTGTATGTGTGCATATATGTGTATGTGTGTGTGTGTATGTGTGTAGATATATATGTGTGTGTACGTATGTCTGTGTATGTCTATATATATATATATAATAAATATATATATACATATACTTATATAAGTATATATATAAATATGTATATATATATGCGTATATATAAATATATACATATACATACACTTATATATATATGTATATATATATATATATATATATATATATATAAATATATATATATATATATATATATATATATATATATATATATATATATATATATATATATATATATATATATATACATATACACACATATATATACATAGACTGATATATGTTTATATATATATATATATATATATATATATATATATATATATATATATATATATATATATATATATATATGATGGATTCACCTGTCGTGAACGCTGTATGAGCGTTCAGTAACCAAAAGAAAAAGTGCTTTTTTCTATCCAGCGTTCACAAAGAATTTGCTGTTTTAAGTAGACCAACTTTGTGCACGTCAGATACAAGAAGAGCGCTGAGGAAGAGAGGATGCATAACTGAAACACATGGTGACTCGCCTTATTTACCATTCCGGGCCACATCATATAGGAAGTCCCCTTCAGCAAAGTTAGTCTAATTATACCAGACAGATGCTTAAACGTGTGAATGTGTGTGTGGTGGTGGGGGGAGTGTTTACATACATGCATACACTATATATGTGTGCGTGTGTGTGAGTGTATATATATATATATATATATATAGATAGATAGATAGATAGATAGATAGATAGATAGACATATAGATATGTGCAGGTAAAAGCTGCCACTCGATTTCGAACGATGTCAAGGCTTTACTGTTGTCTTAGACATGAGCAGTACGGATATGATTGTTTCAGTCCTCATATGGGTATACTTTCCTTTACTCTGATGTGGCAATGAAGGGTGCCTCTTGCAGTAGGTGTTCAGAGAGTTATCACCCACGCTGAGACATGCCCTTATTCCATCATGAAATTTTTCGTTGAGCGTTTGAATTTCATGGTTACGGCTGGCCGTAGTAGGAAACACCTACCCTATCCCTACTTTCCCCTTCTCTATATCCTCTCTACAGTCATGTATGAATGTAAGTTATAGCAGATACCAGTCATGTACTGGGATAGATTTAACGAAGCCTCCGTTTCTCTTCTTTATGTCCGCTATTTCTTCTCTGTTCCTATGTACTTATGAATATCTCGTTGCTGCAACGAATGCGGGCTCAGCAAGACACAACTGCAAAGTGTAAACGATCATCGCCTAATGGCCGACTGTGTGCAATGTCGAAGCTGAAAACTTCCAGTGGAGGAGACCTGAAACAATAGTGGCTAAGAGGTAGCTCCCCACTCCCCCAAAACCCTGGAACTCCCGAATTGGGAACCCCACTACTCCACAATGTATTAATACCTGACATAACAGGCAGCAGCCACGTACTTGGGATATACTTAACAGATTCCAGTTCTCCTTCTCTATGTCCTTTCCCTGACCATGTAGTAATGTAAGATATACCTAGTACCAGTCATATACTGGTGGCTGAGTTAACAAATTCGATTCCCCCTATTCTCCATGTTTTCCCTATAATCATGTACTGATATCAGACATAAGAGATGTCACCTTGTACTGAGCTAGATTTAATAGATCTTAACCTTTCTTCTCTGTGGCCATTCTATGACCATGTACTACTAATCTATAAAATATAATTAAACTTTTCACTTTGAAATAACTTGATTGCATCATCGATTATACTTTTCTAGGGGTTTCTTTGCTGTCTTTTTTTTTTTTTTTTTAGTGTTTACATTTTTGTTCTCTCTCTGTTCTGGCAGATCAAATAACGTTTGTAAACACTTTTACCTGATGCAGGTTGTGCGCAGTTGTTATACATTCAGCAGTAAATCAACGACAGGTATTTATGACATTTCTGATGCAATTACCGCTGAAAATTTGTACAGCTAAATACACACACACACACACATACACACACACACATACACACACACAAATTTGTATGTGTAAGTATGTGGGCATGTATATATACGTGTGTGTGTGTATTGTTTATATGATTATATATTTATATATATATATATATACATATACATATAATATATAATATATTATATATATATATATATATATATATATATATATATATATATATATATATATACATATAATATATAATATATATATATATATATATATATATATATATATATATACAGATGTACATACCACAAGACGACAATAATAATAATAATAATAATAATAATAATAATAATAATAATAATATGCCTAGCTTATATCTGACACGTTGTGTTCTTGCTTTCATTGCGTGAAAGTTTATGAGTTGTTATTGTTGCTGTTGTTGTGTGTGTACGCGCGCCTGTGTGCGTGTTTCTGTGCGCATATATATATATATATATGTATGTATGTATGTATGTATGTATGTATGTATGTATGTATGTATGCGTGTGTATGTTTGTGTGTGTGTGTGTGTGCATACATATATATATATATGTATGTGTGTATATATGTGTGTGTATGTATATTTGTATGCATGTATGTATGTATGTGCACGTTAGTATGTGTGTATGTATGTAGATTATTTGTTTTGTTTTACGTCTCTGGTTGTTTGACAGCCATCCATGTCTTGTCGTGCCGAAAAGATGTCATTCTATCGTTTTCCACACACACACACACACACACACACACACACACACACACACACACACACATATGCTTGTTCAGGTCTAAAGGAAATTCACCGTGTTAATATCGCAAAGGTTTCACCGTACCGTTGATGTAGTTCTCTGTACATTGCCGAAAAAAATAAGGAAGTGAAACAGCTTACGACACAGATATCTTAGTCTATTTAGTATATATTCTTTTCTATTCTAGGCACAAGGTCCGAAACCTTGGGGGGAGGGCTCCAGCCGATTAGATCGACCCCAGTACGTAACTGGTACTTAATTTATCGACCCCGAAAGGATGAAAGGCAAAGTCGACCTCGGTGGAATTTGAACTCAGAACGTAAAGACAGACGAAATACCGCTAAGCATTTCGCCCGGCGTGCTAACGTTTCTGCCAGCTCGCCGCCTTATATTCTTGTCTACTCTAGGCACAAGGCCCGAAATTTTGACGGAGGAGCCAGTCGAACAGATCGACCCCAGTATGCAACTGATACTTAAGTTATCGACCCCGAAAGGTAAAGTCGATCTCGGTGAAATTTGAACTCAGAACGTAAAGACAGGTGAAATGCCTGCCCGCTGTGTTAATGGTTATGTTAGCTCGCCACCTTATCCATCTAGCATATATTCCTTTCCACTATAGGCACAAGGCCTGACATTTTGGAGAAAGGATCTTTTCGATTTCATCGACCCCACTGCGCACTTAAGTGGTACTTATTTTATCGACCCCGAAAGAATGAAAGGTGAAAATTGACCTTGGCGCAATTTAAACTCAACGTAACGATGGACGCATTTTACCCGGCGTTTTAACGATTCTGTACCATCCCGCTGTCATTTCCTGATGCTTCGGCCTGGCCAAAGCCTTGTGAGCGGATCTGGTTGACGGAATCTGGAAGAACCTGTTGTATATATATATGTGTGTGTGTGTGTGTGTGTGTGTGTGTGTGTGTGTGTGTGTGTGTGTGTGTGTGTGTGTGTGTGTGTGTGTGTGTGTGTGTGCATATATATATATATGGCATATATCTATGCAACATTATAAAACCAGTTTCTCACTTTGCATACAGGTGAAACGCGTGCATGTGTGGGGCGTGGGAGAGCGCGTGTATGTGTGTGAGACAAACACGAGCCAAGAGAAATAATTCGAAGCGGCCAGTGGCATATATTTGAATAACATTGACGAATCTCGGTATGTTGAATGCCTGACGAAAAAGAGAAAAAATTCTTGATATGCTAAAATTATCTCTGCCTCTAGAGGTGATAGATGAGTTTCATGAGTACCAGAAACGACTACTACTCGCAGAATCTCCCACTTCTCTAATTTTGCAAGCTGAAATGACATCTGTGATTAGGAGAAATAATTATTAATTAGCTTCACGGTCTAAAAACAATGTTAATAAGATGCTTAGTGAAATTCCGAAGTCCCTATACACAAAATTAATATAAATATGCAAGGCAAGCCTCTAATATATGAATATTTTGATGCATAAAAGCTTTCAACTAATTGAATTTATACTATATATATATATACTCGTTTATTACGGGTGTTTGGTTCAAAAATAAAGCACCGTGTTAAATGAATCAGTGATAAGTGAATAATAGAGTTATGGGGGAAATAGGTATTGTTTCGAGACCCCCAAGTTGCATCTATAAGTTACTTAAATAACATCGCCAAGCAGTTTTTAAATACACATAATGATATTGTTTGATGTTTGGAAAAATATTTAGAGTAAAATTTTATAATATAATATCAGTAAATGATTTTTTGAAATGATAACCACAAATGTTATGACAACGAACCTTTGACTCATTACTAACCCATGTTATCACAGATCAGTCCTTGATAAATGAAGCATGGTTCACAATTGAGTGTACCGGGTTATCCCAGATCAGTTGTAAATAGATCAACGATAAACGAGGATAGATGTATTTAAATTTATTAGAGTCTTATTTAATAAGATAGTTGCTTCCAATCTGATGAAAATGTACAATAAAAATGATAAAAGTGGTCGGCACTTATTGTTTCTCTGAACCACATGAAACTGAAAAGGTTTTGTTGGTGTTTCCAAGTCAAACATGAGAAAATCTTACGAAAAATATTTTTGAGTTATTTTGTAGGTGTTTTCCAGAGCTTCATAAAAATGAAATTTTATTTAGAAGCTATTTTCTCGGTCAAAACATTACAATTATTAATAAAGGTGTATTTTATGTTAAAATACAAAAGAAAATAAATGAAAGTGTTTTTCGAAATGTTATAAATAAACATAAAAGTTTTTTTCTATGAACATATGATTATCAATATCAAACGAGAATAAAATCTTGGGGAAATTTCCCTCATCTTATCTGGATTCTCATTCCTAAGGTACGTTTCGATGTTATTACTATTATTATTATTATTATTATTATTATTATTATTATTATTATTATTATTATTATTATTGTTAACTTTCAGGTCACATGCCTGTGAGCATGTGACGTAGTGGTTAAGATCGCGAGCTACTAAACCCAAGATTCCGTGTTCGATTCCAGGTAGTGACCTTAATAATAATAATAATATGCTCATAGGGTACAGGAAACAACAGAATAAACAAATGTTTATCAGGAATCAAATTTAAATAATCAAAAAAATGGAGAAAACTTTTGATCAACACAAACAAACAAATTGAACCACATCGGCTGATTGTTTTTTTCATACAAAACATGGCATATTATGTTATGTCACGTTTTGTATTAAAAAAACAATTAACCCATGTGATTCAATTTGTTTGTTTGGTGATCAAAAGTTTTCTCCATTTTCTGATTATTTAAATTTATATATATATATATATATATATATATATATATATATATATATATATATATATATATATACAAACGAAATACCACTAAGCATTTTGCCCGGCGTGCTAACGTTTCTACCAGTTCGCCGCCTTGGGAAGCGAAATTATTCTTTTCTACCCTAGGCACAGGGCTCGAAATTTTGGGTGAAGGGGCCAGTAGATTAGATCGACCCCAGTACGCAACTGGTACTCAATTTATCGACCCCGAAAAGATGAAAGGCAAAGTCGACCTCGGCGGAATTTGAACTCAGAACGTAACGGCAGACGAAATACCGCTACACATTTTTAATCCGGCGTGTTAACGTTTCTATCAGCTCGCCGCCTTAGGAAGCGAAATTATTACCACACAACAACACCTGCGCCTTCCATACAACTGATTCCTGCATTTCAAGGTTTTTCCCAATTTCCGTATGTATGGCATTCTATTGCATCAAATTTCTATCCGTTGCAATATTCGTAATATGTCTTCCATTTTGCAAAGAAAGCATTTTAAGGTGCAAGCATTTTCCTTATCTTCTATAGTTACTGGCGGTGGTTTATATTAAGTAACAACAATATCACTTGTATTGGAAAATTCATGAATAACTGTAGATTGTTATCGGATGAGGCCACCCAAATGTAAACTGCATGGTGAGTCATCGGATCACATGAGACAAACAAAATTTAATTTTCATGCAAAAAAGGAAAAGAAAGAATTTGCTCTAAAAATGAATTTAGTCTGGAACTAAATGAAAACTAATATTATTTTGTAATTTTAAGGCAGCGAGTTGGCAGAGACGTTAGAACGCCGGGCGAAATGCTTAGTGGTATTTCGTCTGTCTTTACGTTCTGAATTCAAATTCCGCCGAGGTCGACTTTACCTGTCATCCTTCCGGGGTCGATAAATTAAGTACCAGTTGCATACTGGGGTAAATCTAATCGTCTGGTCCCCTTCCCACATATTTCGGGCCTCATGCCTAAGGTAGAAAAGAATTGTCAGCACGCCAGGTGGAGTGCTTAGGGTTAGGGTTAGGGTTAGGGGTAGTGCTTAGCAACATTTCATCCTTCTTCACATTCCGAGTTCAAATTCTACTCCTTTTGTAGACTTTTAATGAAGACGATGGTTATGACCTAGTGGTAGGGGTTATCGCACTCACGATCGGGAGATCGTGTGTTCTATTCCTAGACCGGGCAATGCGATGTGTTCTTGAGCAAAACACTTCATTCCACGCTGCTCTTCAATCACTTGGACATCTGCGGTCTGGCACACCCTGAACCTGTACAAGCAATGGCGATTTGATGGAAGGAAGGAGCCTATGTCCAGCACTATTGTTTTATTCTTTTATTTGTTTCAGCCATTTGACTGCGACCATACTGGAGGACCGCCTTAAAGGGTTTTTTAGTCGAAAAAATCAACCCAGGACCTATTCTTTGTAAACCTAGTATTTATTCTATCGGTTTTTCTTGCCGAACCGCTAAGTTACGTAGGCGTAAGTACACCAACATCGGTTGTCAAGCGATGGTGGGAGGACAAACATAGACACACACACACTCACACACACACACACAAATATATATATATATATATATATATATATATATATATATATATATATATACGTATGTATGTATAAATACGACGGGCTTCTTTCAGTTTCCGCCTACCAAATTCACTCACAAAGCTTTGATTGTGGAAGACACTTGCTTAAGGCGCCACGCTGTAGGACTGAACCTGGAATCATGTAGTTGGGAAGCAAGCTTCTTACCACACAGCCACGCCTGCACCTATAAAAAGAATCATTTGTGCAATTTGTTCGGCAAGAAAATTCAGAACAGCGTCTTTAATGGTTCGAGGAGACTGGCATTGAATTAAATGAATATCAGAAGAACGCTGATACCTGTTAAATAAGTGGGTCGTACAGTAAAATGGTTGGTGAAGGTTAGGAGTTCCTATCTTAACATTGGCACTATGTTAGGTTGTTCAGCTGACAAGACGTGTCTCTCTCTCGTTCTCGCTCTCGTTCTCGCTCTCTTTGAAATGCTCCAGTTTAGTCATCAGCTAACGAAATGATTACCATGGCAGTAAAGAAGAAAATACATGCGTTAGACATGTAAAGAACACAGCGCTATACCACAGTCATGTTAAATATGCGAATGAATACTCAAGAGAACTAAGCTAGGCAGCAGATGCCGTAAGAAAATTGCAACAGGCACACAACACTGCGCATGCGTTAATTCTCTCTCTCTCTCTCTCTCTCTCTCTCTCTCTCTCTCTCTCTCTCTCTCTGTATATATATATATATATATATATATATATATATACACGCGCACACACACACACACACAGGGTGGGCCATAATGATGAGACAGTTATAAAATAAATATATTTGGTGGTTATTTACATTATTTACATTTGACGGATATTTGTCCTCATCTTGTTTGTTGTTAACACAGCATTTCGGCTGATATACCCTCCAGCCTTCATCAGGTGTCTCGGAGAAATTTCAAACCTGGGTTCTCATTCCTAAGGTATTTTTTCGATGTTGTTGTTGTTGTTGTTATTATTATTATTATTATTATTATTATTATAACATCAAATAGATAGATAGATAGATAGATAGATAGATAGATACATACATACATACATACATACATACATACATACGAGCATACATACATAATACATACGTACATACATAACGCACACATACATACACATACATACAAGCATACATATATACATACATAATACATACATAATACATACATCCATACATAATTACAAGCATGCATACATACATGCATACATTCATACATGCATACATACATGCATACATACATACATGCATACATACATACATACATACATCATAGGCGAACAACCCCATACGTTTAAATAACTTATTTTCTGAATGCTTCCTTTTTGGCTTAAATTTTATTACGTTCTTTTGTATTTTTGTTCATCTTTTTTTCATGCTTCTCTTCACATTTTTCTACATGTTCTTGACATGTAGAAAAATCATTTCATTGCATGTGAATCAAACATTGCATTCAAAGCAATAATAGCAAATGTTTTCTCAAATACCTTCTTCATCTTACTGAAGAATGAGAACAGATCTCACCTTACCCAACTGAATCAATGTCTGCCGAGCTATTTGTTTTAACATGATCAAGCAGTCAGAACAATGTGTTTCTGCTTTACTTTTGTTTCCTTATGTAACTTCATACTTTATCCCTCCTCTCGTTCTCCCTCTCTCTCCATATATAATATGTGTGTGTGTGTGTGTGTGTGTGTGTGTGTGTGTGTGTGTGTGTGTGTGTGTGTGTGTGTGTGTGTGTGTGTGTGTACACATACGAATTTGTGTCATTGCCATTCACTTCAAATACATTTATATACATCGCGGTCATATTTGGAGCTGCCGCTCTAGTTTCATTTCAACTTCTACATTGTTATCATCATTGTCGTCATCATCATCATCATCATCATCATCATCATTATTATTATTATTACTATTGTTATTGTTGTTATATCGTTTATCTTCTGAGAGCTTTCGATCTTGATTGCTTCGGTTAATCCTCTTAGAACGGACAATAATCTATTGCCAAATACTGCACAGGGTCCCTTTCTACGATATCCAGTACCAATCTCAAAATCCTCACAGCCATGAGGATCGAACTCACATCCCTCTAATATCCGGTTAGAAAGCTTTACCATTTAAGCCAAACTGCCTGACCGCCAAATTCTTCTGCAATTTAAGAAGTTATAGAATCATCCAGGAGTTATTATTATTATTATTATTATTATTATTATTATTATTATTATTATTATCATTATTGTTATCATTATTATTGTTATTATTATTTTCATTGTTACCATTGTTATTATTATCATTATCATTGTTTATTGGTGGTGTTTTTGCTACTGGTTATCATTTACCGGTGCTATTGTTGCTAAGGCCATTGAGAGAAACAAGACTGCGCAGCAGTTCTTTAGAGCAATAACCCTGTAGACAAAGTTGAACGGGCTTCAAACGAATTCAAAATGCAAAACCCTTAAACTGCCTCTTTTAAAAAGACATTAATTCATAAATGAACGACTTTGGTCGAAGCTTCTTCCTTTGAAGTTGACTGCATTAATTATATGAGCTGCAATAGAAAAACAATGCGTCTCAAGCTTAACAATTCGTTCTTATGTATGTGTGTATATGTTTCCTAAACGAATGCACCTTTTTGTCTTGTATTTATCTCCACCCTTCCTCACATTGCCTCCATAAATCATGTCATTCACACTCATTTTAGCTTTAGTCTTTATAGCTGCAAGAGTGACTGTGTGGTAAGTAGCTTGCTTACCAACCACATGGTTCCGGGTTCAGTCCCACTGCGTGGCACCTTGGGCAAGTGTCTTCTACTATAGCCTCGGGCCGACCAAAGCCTTGTGAGTGGATTTGGTAGACGGAAACTGAAAGAAGCCTGTCGTATATATATATATATATATATATATATATATATGTGTGTGTGTGTGTGTGTGTGTGTGTGTGTGTGTGTGTGTGTGTGTTTGTCCCCCCAACATCGCTTGACAACCGATGCTGGTGTGTTTACGTCCCAGTATCTCAGCGCGGTAAAAGGGAATGATAGAATAAACACATAAATACCAAACTTGGAATAAATACTGGCGTGAATTTTCCCAGCTAAAACCCTTTCGAGGCGATGCCCCAGCATGGCCGCAGTCCAATAACTAGAACAAGTAATAGACAAATGTATGTGTCTGTGTGTATGTGTCTATGTGTGTGAGTATGTATATGTCTGTGTGACTGTGCGTGTGTGTGTACGTATGTCTGTGTGTGTGTATGTGTGTGCGTGTGTATATGTCTGTGTGCATGTGTTTGTGTGTGCGTATGTATATGTCTGTGTATATCTGTATGTATAGCTGTGTGTATGTTTATTTGCATGTGCGTGTGTGTATGTATTTGTGTGTGCGTGCGTGCATGCATATTTGCGTGTATGTTTGTATTTGGGGTCCTTGTAAAGAAATGTGATAAATTTATCTTAATTCATTCACTTAGTTTCAGCAGAAAAGTCACTTTTTATACATTTCGTCGGTTTTTCTTGCCTGTATTCGACACAATGTTAACAAGAAATAGAGACATTGCCCCACCTCCTCTCTCGCTTTTAAAGAAAAACTTTGACAACAATTAAACCGAAAACAAGCAAACAAAATACGAACAACAATGACAGATGCATCCGGGACCAGGAAATTTAATGTAAAAAGAAATTAGTCAAAGCTCACTAGAACTTGTAAGTTCATCGTGACCCCTCCCTCGTCTCCTCCCCATACCTTCGTCCTGATCACCTGTCCATATTGCTACAGAAAGTTAATAATGAGCAACTGACCCAACCCTCCACTATCCTACCCCACCCACCCTCCACCTCCAGCCATTTTCAGTATGAAGGAATATTTGATCTTTCTCCTCTCTAGTTCTTGGATTCCTACGTTGAACAAGAAGAGACTATTGTACTTTACGTATTTCTGTTAAACTTCTTGGTGTGTATGGGAGGGGGGGAAGGGCTCTTTTGGTTCAACTGTTTTCATTTTTTTGCTTTTGTTTTTCTTTTTAGGTGTGGGTGTGCAGTAAGCAGCTTATTTCCCAACCGTGAGGTCTTGGGGTTAGTCCCACTGCGCCGCACCTTCTACTAAAACCCCGAGCCGAACAAAGACTTGTGAGTGGATTTGATTGACGGAAACTAAAAGAAGCTTGTCGTGCATATGTGTGTGTAGGTGTATGTGTGCGTATATATATATATATATAATTCCCGAGCGTCATACTAATATATACTTTTGTTATTTACACCACCTGTCCTCGTCTGTTGTTATTATTTGTATATTCTCCCATATATATATATATATATATATATACGCACACATTTTCGAGATGCTGGACCGCTGAAACCTACGTTTTTTTCATTCTTTCGATCTCTGTTTATTTTCTCTTATTCCTTTCTGTTGAAGAGCGTAGGCTCGAAATGTAAAAGACTTTTTCATTTTCCCGAGCACAAATACGCCAATGTCGTTAAGAATTAAACCAATGCATCACTTTCATGAGAAGTAATCTATCTTTCAATATATTCGTTCATTTTTTTTTGTTCTTTTCTCCGCCATTTCTTCACTATCATTTCAACGATGTTAATAGATATTTTCTAGGGTGCTGTGAAGTAGCGACCTCTATCGTAAATGAACTCAGTTCAACGTCCTTACAGACATTATATTACATAAAATTCAACATTTATACCAGTCGTTATTGGTTTCTTCTCGTTGATATTTCATTAATGGTAAATTGATATTCTTCAGGGTTGTGCAATAGCGATAACTGTCATTATTCAAACCAATATTGCTTCCAATGCTATCATCGTCGTCGTCGTCGTCGTCGCTGTTGTTGTTGTTGTTTTTATTATTATTATTATTATTATTATTATTATTATTATTATTATTATTATTATTATTATTATCATCATCATCATCATCATCAAGGCGGTGAGCTAGCAGAAACGTTAGCACACCGGGCGAAATGATTAGCGGTATTTCATCTGTCTTTACGTTCTGAGTTCAAATTCCGCCGAAGTCGACTTTACCTTTCATCCCGATGTGACACCCAACTCCTGCATTTGGAGACGGAGTGCAGCAGCATCCTCAGCATATGAGTATTTACTCTAAAATGTTATGAGTTTCAAATTCTGTCAAGGTCTACTTTGCTTTTCATCCTTTCGGGGGTCGATAAAATAAGTAGCAGCCGAACACGGCTTATCTACTTCCCACTTCCCTGAAATTGCCTGTCTTGTGCCGAAACTTGAAACAATTCTTAGGAGATAACACTAACAATTTTTTTTTTTTTTTTCATAATGAACAGCTCCGAGCTGCTAAATTTGAATGATTATTTTTCATCGTAATGTTTTTGTATTTAATGTCAATGCTGTTTAGAAATATTTGACAGATATCTCGACAACATGACATATATCTGCTTGCTAAAGTTGATCCCAACTACGTGACAAGCAAACTTCTGTATTTTGGCAAGGACGTACGGTAAAAATTACACTACACATAACAACTGAAAGCTACAGACAAGGGCGGAAAACAGAAATAAATAAATAAATAAGGATGGAAGTTGGATGACTAAGACAAGCTATCATGTGTAATGTCTATAACACACGTTCAACAGCTCGCATCATGTTAAAGTGACCATATCTGCATCAGTCCACGTCAATTGCTCACGAATAATAGCAGCGTTCGAGTACAGGAAACAGCGTCATGCTCGGCACGTGTTCTCAGTGTATAGCAAGAAATGGCAACGGGTCTCTGATCTTTTGACATAGCGTGATTTCGTGTATAATCATAGTCTCTTTGAATTGACATATGGTTAGACATTTTATGAGAATAGGCAGCTGGGGGGGAAGGTTACAGTTGAGTGAACCGAACCAATATAATATGGTTAGTAGATGATACATTTTTCAACACAAAATAAACCCTGATAGGATCAGAACATAGAATATAAAAACATGAAAATACACACATAACTCAACTTACATCGTTTCGAGTTACGTCTTTTTCAACTGTATATTAGTCTTTTGTTGTTCTTCATTTTTTTTTTTTTTTTTTTGGTGGGTGGAGGGACATTAATGGATTTATCCGACTTTACGTCGGTTTCAACGAACATATTTAAAAGAAAAGATTTTTAAAACACCTAAAAATCGAATAAAATAGATGTGAAAACATGTACAAGACAGTTATTAAAACAAGTAAATGTTTGTGAAATATAATGTCTTGAATGGCACAACATTGCAGAATGGACTATAATAACTGTTACAATTTAATTATTCCTAGTCTGATATAATAATATTTCGGAATATAAAAATTCCTTCTTCAGATATCGCTAGGAATTGATCGAGTCACTGCTATAATCGGTTTTCCAACGGTTACTGAATATTTTTTTTTTTCGGAAGCGTCTCTGCAATAGTTTCACGTAGCTCCTTCCGGAAAATCCTCATGAGAAGTGCGTGATGGCGGCCATGTCTTAAGCTCGTGTGCATTGGCACATCCGCAGCGCTGCTTCTAAGATATGTACGCGCAGTTTTTCTGGGGTTTTTTTTATACATGAGCATGTCATCAAAAATGAACTTACACGCATTCAGATGTAGCTAACCTTCTAGCTTGCCAACCTCCAGCCTGTTGTTAATTTGGGGTACTTGTCTGTCTATGGGGATAGCTTCCTTAATTCTTAGATGTCCCAAATTTCTGTCATAGGCCTCAGTTGTGACTCTTATGCTTTCGTCGGTGTTTTGGCATCTGTCTAATGTTTGTTTATGTTTTTTATTCTTTTTTTTTTTTTCGTGTGACGTTGTTTTTCGAGTTCAATCGTATGTCTTAGAACCAAACACCGACGTAAGTTGAAGTATGCCTGTATTTATTATATACAATTATTAGAGTATGCGAAGGCCCATGGCTCAGTGGTTAGAGCGTTGGGCTTACAATCGTGATGTTGTGAGTTCGATTCCCGAACCGGGTTGTATGCTGTGCTCTTGAGCAAAATACTTTGTTTCACGTTGCTACAAAAATGAATTGCAATGGCACTGGTGCAAGCTGTATCAGCCTTTGCCTTGGACCACATCGGTGCCGTGGAAAGGGGGGAAAACTGGTCTGCATGGGTGACTGCTGGTTTTCCATAAACAACCTTGTCCGGACTTGTGTCTCGGAAGGGAACTTTCTAGGTGCAATCCCGTGGTCATTTGTGATCGAAAGGGGTGGGGTCGCTTCTGGCAAATTATATATTTTTTTGGCTTTAAAGAGACGATGCGTGGTAGCAAGATAGACCCTAGCACGATCGAACTTAGAATTAAATACTTATTAGACTTTTAATCCGCCATTTAATCTGGATTTTTGTACCACTCTAACGCTCTGGGGGTTTTGCATAATAAAACTGACTTTCTATTCAGCAACGGATTACGTATGGAGTAAAGTAACCCATATATACTCTGTATATATTAATCGACCTTGAATCATATTACTAAAACATAATACAATAATGGAAATTAAAGGGTCACGGTGACCAAAGTGGATCGGGGTGTGATCGATCTTCAGACATAAGTAGTGGTAGTAGTAGTAGTAGTAGTAGTAGTAGTAGTAGTAGTAGTGCTAATGGTGGAGTTGGTGGTAGTGGTAAAGATGGTGGAGGTGATCGTGGTGATGATAGTGTGTAGGGGAGGGGTTATGGTAATGATAATGGTAGTTATGGTGGTGAGGTTTGGTGATGGTGGTGGGGGTGGGGGTGGAATTTCCAATCATTTTTTTCTTTCTACTCTAGGCACAAGACCCGGAATCTTTGGGGAGGGAACCAGTCGATTAGATCAACCCCAGTACGCAACTGGTACTTAATTCATCGACCTCGAAAGGATGAAAGGTAAAGTCGATCTCGGCGGAATATGAACTCAGACCGTAGCGACTTCTGAAATACCGCGAAGCATTTAGCCCGGCGTGCTAACGTTTCTGCCAGCTCGCTGCCTTGAATCTCCAATCATTTTCACTACGCTACAATACAAGTTGATAGTATTATTGGTCGAACAACTGGAGCCTTCATCATGACAAAAGAAAAATGAGATCTCAGGTTCGGTGCGATTGCCTGACATCTTGGCCAAATGATATTTTGCTTTTATTCAGATGAAAACTGTATAGAAGTTCAAAATTCAGCATTGTCCACCAATATAACCCCTAATATCTTTGTAATGGGTTTAAATTGACGACCCAACGGTAATTAATCCAATGTTCTTTCAATGGATTTTAATTTACGACTCATCGGTGAGCAGTCGCAGTACCAGAGAATGATTTTCGCTATTTTTCCAATTATCGGGAGTGACAAATCTCGTCTAAGCATGAAGCTGTCTGTGAGTTCACACCATCGACAAGGAGGCCAAAATGCATCAAGCATTCTCACTAGTTACTGCAGGGATGATTTTCGTTTCCTCCTGATATATTATCGTGTTCTTAAACACAGCACGTCCAAGGGAAAGGCAACGACCGATACATCTTGGCACCAGTGACGTCGCGACCAATTTCTACAGCTGAGTGAACTGGAGCAACATTAAGTAAAGTGCCTTGCTCAAGAACACAACACGCAGCCCGGTCCGGGAATCGAACTCACAATCTCACGATCGTAAGCTCGACGCTCTAACCTCTGAGCCATGCGCCTTCACACACACACACACACACACACACACACACACACACACACACACACACACACACATATATATATATATATATATATATATATATATTAAAATGCTACACGAAAAGACAACGAACGAACATTCGGAAAATAGCAAAAAACAAACGACGTGTACATGTTCGTCCATCATCAATTATCAACCAAACATCATTATAATTTTGACTCCTTATGTATGTATGTACGTATGTATGTATGTATGTATGTATGTATGTATGTGTATGCATGTTTGTATGTGTGCGTGCGTGCATTTCTCTTTGTGTCTATGTTTGTCCCCACCCTTAACAACCGGTGTTGGTTTGTTTATCTCCTCGTAACTTAGCGGGTTCGGCAAAAGAGACCCTGATGAAATAAGTCCAAGACTTAATAAAAAAAAAATAATAAGTATTGATACCAACCTGATCTATTCGACTATGATACCCTTCGACTAAAACAAAAAATACTTCAAAGCGGTGCCCCTGCATGGCCGTAGTCCAATGATTGAACAGTAGAAGAGAGCAAAAACAAATGAAGCTGAATGTCAATGTAAATGGATAGAAATTCACGACCCACTTGTATATACTGTCCAACCTACTAACAAGTCAGCTATTTGTACTCTATCCAGTTTAATACTAATCCAAATCAATTTGACTTAATCCACCACTGTCTGGAAACGATTCCCAATAATAATCTGAAAGTCTCGTCTTATACTTTGTTTGTTTCTTTGTTTATAAGTTTTAATGAGAAATTGACGCCACCACTGCTGCTACGCTCACCATCACCACCATCATCATCATTATTCCACTCCATCTATATTGTATTGTCCCGTACCGCCCCCGATTTTTTTTATTTTTTTTTTTTTAATAATTATTATTATTATTATTATTATTATTATTATTATTATTATTATTATTATTATTATTATTATTATTATTATTATTATTATTATTATTATTATTATTATTATTATTATTATTATTATTATTATTATTATTATTATTATTATTATTATTATTATTATTATTATTATTATTATTATTATTATTATTATTATTATTATTATTATTATTATTATTATTATTATTATTATTATTATTATTATTATTATTATTATTATTATTATTATTATTATTATTATTATTATTATTATTATTATTATTATTATTATTATTATTATTATTATTATTATTATTATTATTATTATTATTATTATTATTATTATTATTATTATTATTATTATTATTATTATTATTATTATTATTATTATTATTATTATTATTATTATTATTATTATTATTATTATTATTATTATTATTATTATTATTATTATTATTATTATTATTGCGGCGGCGGCGGCGGTGCGCTGGCAGACTCGTTAGCGCAGTACTTCGCCCGTCGCTGCGTCCTGAGTTCAAATTCCATGGTTGGCTTTGCCTTTCATCCTTTCATGGTCGGTAAAATAAGTAACATTGGGGTCAATGTAATCGACATGTCCCCTCCCCCAAAATGTCTGCCCATGTGGAAAAATTTGAAACCATTATTATTATTATTATTATTATTATTATTATCTAAGGCGGCGAGCTGGCAGAAACGTTAGCACACCGAGCGAAATGCTTAGCGGCAAAACCTCGGCTGTTTAATGCACTGGGTCCATTAGCTGAATTTCTTAGCGTTGACTTAGATAGCATACGTAGACAGGGCCCCGGCTACTAGAGGCTGAACACGTCACTCCCAGCGTGCCAAGCTTACAGAGACTGGATTAAAGAGTTAGTTCAGAAAGCTTTGACGAGGGCAATCGTCAACAATAAATGGTGGTATAACCTAAAAAGGGCCATCAAAGTAGAATCAGTTAGATTTAGCAAAGTTTAAGCCGTAGAAACAAATAGATTAGAGGGTGATTTAGTGAGAAAGTTAGAAGAGGCGCTTAGGAAAGGCATTGCAACTGACTTGCTGGCACCGAGGTTGGCCCTCGATGGACTCTTCAACGCCAAGCACTAAGATTGCATTGTCAGAGCTAAGGCACGTACTCTGAGACAAGATGGAACCAAAGCTGCCCAATGGGACCGTGTGGCTGAGGCGCAAAATGGCAACACAAACAACATTCAGTCTTTGGTGGACCAAACTGGACGCACGGTGAACGAGCCGGAGCAGATGTGTGCGGCTTTTCAGCAACATTTTGCTGAATTGTTCGGGACGAATGGTGGGCCAGATCGCAGGATGGATTTCACTGCCTACTTCGATGGCCTGCCACGACTCTCAGCAAGAAATGCGGAGTGTTGCGAAAGGCCGATAACAATTGATGAAATACGGGACGAAATAATGGGCTGCACTGGGGGGGGGGGGGCGAATCGCCAGGATTAGATGGTCTGCTCTACGAGCTTTATTGCAGTATACCGGACTTCTTTGCAGGCCTCTTGGCAGATATCTTCTGCAACTGGCAACAGAATGAAAGAATTCTCACGACAACCTCCATCTCATGCGTTACATCGTGGATAGGATAGTTAAAGAACTTGGCATGGATGGGGCTCTGATCAATTTAGATCAGTCAAAAGCCTTTGATAGGGTTGACCATCAATATCTGGCGGCTGTTCTTAAGGCACCCGATTTCGGTTCAGTTTTCTGCGGTTGGATCGCTGCCATGTATAGCAACATCTGGTCGTTATTCCGGGTGAATCGTCACCTATCAGAACCATACAACATCGGGAGTTCGGTCCGTCAAGGGTGCCCACTCTTGTCCCTTCTGTATGTACTGACCCTCGATCTGTGTCGACGGACATTGTTGTAAGACGTTGGACGGTCGGGCCCGTAAAATTGCTCGGGGTCTGGTTCGGACCGTTATCCAACTGGAAAAGAACTGGATCGAGATGACGAGCTGGGTTGCCAGTCTCACCCAGAAATGGACCGAGAGGAAGCTATCCTTGAAAGGCCGAGCAGAGTTGGCGAACACATACGTCGCCTCCGTCATTTATTACCGCCTCACCGTCGTGCCTTGCCCCAGTTTGTACCTGGTCAATTTGGAGCGTTTACTTTTTACGCCCCTTACGGAAGGGACGGACTCCGCTGATCAGGCGCTCCATTTGCTGTCAACACCCTATGAACGGTGGGATTGGTATGCTGTGGCTATTGATGCAACAACGTGGATGCAAAGTAAACTTCTTAACCACACGTCCATACTTATATTATCAAATATATCATTAGAGTTAATAATGAAGGCGGCGATCTGGCAGTGTCGCTGGCAGTATTTCGTCTGCCGCTACGTTCTGAGTTCAAATTCCGCCCAGGTCAACTTTGCCTTTCATCCTTTCAGAGTCGATAAATTAATTACCAGTTGTGTACTGGGGTCGATGTAATCGACTAGTCTTCTCTCTCAAAACTTCGGGCCTTGTGCCTAGAATAGAAAGGATTATAATTAATAATGATTTCTAGTTTTGGCACAAGGCCAGCAAGTTTGAGAGAGTTAAGTTGCTTATATCGATCCCAGTACTAAACTAGTACCTATTTTATCGCCCCCGAAAGGAAGAGAAACAAAGTCGACCTCGGCGTAATTTGAACTCAGAACTTAAAGATGGATGAAATACCGCTAAGAATTTTGCCCGGCGTGCTAACGATTTCGCCAGCTCGCCTTAGAAGTAAATACAACCGAGTAGATGCATGCGGAAATCGTGCCTTTTGGGATAAAAGTAACCGACTGATGATTATTACGCAAAAAAAGACTTTGGGATTCACTAATTTTGATAACAAAAGATGGTTATTTCCTGTGCACTTATCGAAAATATACAAAAAAATCTGATCAATTGACAAGGGAGGTAACTATGGTATCGTTTACAAGGGAAATAACTCTGCGGTTTTCATGAAAAGCAAAACTATATTCTTCCCACACGGAAACTGCTACTTCAAGAATGTGAAATCTCTTTTGAGAGCGAGCCATATGCGATATAATTCATCATCAGGTGACCAGCACTTCCAAAACTTCAAGGTAATTTTTCGTTGGCTTACCATACACAGAGTCCCGCGAGCTGTAGTCACCGATGAGGTGGTTTCGGGCGAATTTCTGCCTTATTGGGCTTTCTCAGTAGCATGTACTTGCTACCATCCAAAAACTAAGGCGAAATTGGTCACTATTAATATATATATATTTTGTGCTTACTAACACAGCAAGTCCATATGAGAGACTATCTCGGGACGAACACAACAGTAAATTTGTCCTTTCACTATGTATCTACTACTGCGTGGCACCTTGGGCAAGTGTCTTCTACTATAGCCTCAGGACGACCAAAGTCTTGTGAGTAGATTTGGTAAACGGAAACTGAAAAAAGCCCGTTGTGTGTGTGTGTGTGTGTGTGCGTTTATCCTCCCCAATACCGCTGGACAACCGATGTTGGTGTGTTTAATTCTCCATAAATACTCATAATGATGACGATTAAAATAATCCTTTCTACTAAAAGCACAAGGCCAGCAATTTCGGGGGAGTGGGGTGGAGGTGGAGTCGATTACATCGAATCCAGTATTCAAGCAGCACTTATTTTATCGACCGCCAAAAGAATCTCAACTCAGAATGTAAAGAGGCAAGAAACGCTGCTAAGCATTTTTCCCGGCGTGCGAGGCATTTTGCCAGCTCACCACCCCCCGTCCGTTTTTATTATTATTATTCTTTTCTACTCTAGGCACAAGGTCCGAAATTAGATCGACCCCAATGCGTAACTGGTACTTAATTTATCGACCCTGAAAGGATGAAAGGTAAAGTCGACCTCGGCGGAATTTGAACCCAAAACGTAAAGACAGACGAAATACCTATTTCTTTACTGCCCACAAGGGGCTACACACAGAGGGGACAAACAAACGGATTAAGTCGATTATATCGACCCCGGTGCTTAACTGGTACTTAATTTATCGACTCTGAAAGGATGAAAGCCAAAGTCGACCTCGGCGGAATGTGAACCCACAAGAGGCTACACACAGAGGGGACAAACAAGGACAGATAAATGGATTAAGTCGATTATATCGACCCCGGTGCGTAACTGGTACTTAATTTATCGACCCCGAAAGGATGAAAGGCAAAGTCCACCTCGGCGGAATTTGAACTCAGAACGTAGCAGCAGACGAAATACCGCTAAGCATTTCGCACGGCGTGCTAACGTTTCTGCCAGCTCACCGCCTTAGAGCATTATTATTATTAAAAGCTTGAAGTTGTTGCAGAGATGGCGGAGTTATTAGAGCATTGGGGAGAAAAATACTTTGCAGTATTTGTTCTGATTCTTAACATTCTAAGTTCAAATCCCGCCGAGATCGAATTTGTATTTAGTTCCTTTCTGATCGATAAAACATGGGACCAGACAAATACTGAGATTGAATGTATCACCAATCCTCTCCTCAAAACAGTCGCGCATGTGTCTAAATCAGAAACCATTATTACAAGTTAGAAGACGAGCTGGCACGTGCCACTTCGTGGCACCTTGCTGGAATATCTTCCGGCTCTTTATCTTCCAAGTTCAAATTCTGCTGAATCGACTTTACCTTCCGTCCTTTCGTGATCGATAAAATAAAGTACCTTTGAGCATTGAGATGGATATACTCGACTTTTCTTTACCCTAAAACTGCTGGTCTCGTGCCAAGATTAGAAAGAATAAGCGGAGGTCGAAAATGATATCGTAAGGGACATAACTAACTGCATATTAATATTGAATTATTTCCCTTAGAGGTCATGTGACAGAAGAAGCTTGTTGCATGGCGTGATGCCTTTCGGTCTTGGTTTCATACATTTTTCTTTTGCTTGTTTCTGTCGTTTGACTGCGGCCATACTGGAGCACCACCTTTTAGTCGAAGGAATCAACCGCAGGACTTATTCTTTGTAAGACTGGTACTTATTCTATCGGAACTCTTTTGCCCAACTGCTAGGCTACGGGGACGTAAACACACCAACGTCGGTTGTCATGCGATGGGGAACAAACACAGACACACAAACATATACATATATATACATATATGAATTCTTCCAATTGCAAGTTTTCTTTTCAGGTACACGACACTGCTTTTCCCCTTCCCAGGCTACAGGCCCACACCCCCAACACCCATACTGTTAGGATTGGCACTCTCAACGTCGGCACGCTGAAAGGTAGATCTGGTGAAATTGTTGAGATGCTTGAACGGAGACGCGTAGATATGTGCTGCATCCAGGAAGTAAGATGGAGAGGAGGTTCTGCGAGGTTCCTCACAGGCAAAGAACACAGGTACAAGATTTTCTGGGCAGGGAACACTGACGGGGTCGGGGGCGTAGGAATACTTCTAGCGGAGAAATGGGTGGATAAGGTAATCGGGGTCGTTAGAGTAAGTGACAGAGTACTTAAGATTAGACTAGTGCTTCATCATAGATTAGCTACTGTCATCTCAGCCTATGCACCTCAACCAGGGCTACCAGATGGTCTGAAAGACCAATTCTATGACACCCTCTTGCAAACTACCTCGTCGACGAGTGACAGGGACCTTCTCTTTGTGGCTGGAGACTTCAACGGTCATGTCGGACGTCGTGCTGGAGGCTTCCATGGCATACATGGAGGCTATGGCTTCGGTTCCTGCAACGAGGAGGGAACCAGACTGCTGGAGTTCTGTGATGCAACTGATCTTATGGTCTGCAATACCAACTTCAGGAAACCTGCCAGTCACCTAGTCACCTACCGCTCCGGCAGACACTCTAGCCAAATCGACTACATCCTCGCCAGAAATAGGGAAAGAGGGCGGCTTATAAATGCCAAAACCTACCCTGGCGAAGAATGTACCCCACAACATAGATTAGTAGTTAGCGACTTTGGGATCAAGGCAAAATGGGTGCCCAGAATTAGACAGGCTTGGAGGAGAAGGGTGTGGAAGCTTAAAGACCCTGCAAACGGACAGAGACTTAGAGACAAGTTACTTGAAGCATTTAACGAAATAGAAGGGGATATAGCATCATACAACGTGGAAGACAATTGGAGATTTCTGCGGGACAACCTGTTGAAAGCCACCGACAAGATTTGTGGGTGGTGTAAGGTCCCCTCCCGACCCAGAGTAACGTGGTGGTGGAACAAGGAGGTAGACAGGGCTATTAGACAAAAGAAACAGGCTTGGAAGGACTGGAAGAACGGTGGTAGCAGGGAATTGTACCAATGTGCCAGAAGGGAGGCTAGGCGACAGGTTTATTTAGCCAGAGGGGAAGCAGATAAGGAAAGATTTGCCAATGTTCTGCGCCGTGAGGACCAAAGACTCGAGGTATTTCGTGTTGCAAGACAGTGTAGGAGAGAGAATAGTGATGTTGTAGGAGAGAAATGTGTTCGCATGGATGATGGTACGCTTGCATTAAATGAGGATGCAAAGAAAGAGGTCTGGAGATGCCACTACGATAGATTGCTTAATAAAGAGAATGAATGGGAGAAAGAGAGCCTGCCGTATGTCGACCCAATAGAGGGACCAGCTATCCGAGTTGATAGTACCAGGGTAGATAAAGCAATTAAGAGTATGAAGACCGGGAAAGCCCCCGGCCCATCAGGAATCACTGCAGAGATGCTCAAAATATCTGGCAGTGTTGGCTATAGCCTAGTCACCCGTATTACGAACCAGGTGATACACGAAGGAGTCATACCCAATGACTGGTGTAGCAGCATCATAGTCAACTGCTACAAAGGTAAAGGTGACGCTTTAGATACAAATAATTACAGAGGCATCAAGCTGTTAGATCAGGTTATGAAAGTTACAGAGAGGGTCATAGCCCAACTAATTAGGGAGCGAATCAATTTAGATGAGATGCAGTTTGGGTTCGTGCCAGGTAAAAGCACTACTGATGCCTTATTTCTAGTGAGACAGTTGCAGGAGAAATACCTAGCTAAGGATAAACCTCTGTACCTGGCTTTCGTTGACAGGGAGAAAGCCTTTGACAGGGTCCCCCGATCCCTTATCTGGTGGTCAATGAGGAAACTTGGGATAGAAGAATAGTTAGTGAGAGCTGTGCGAGCCATGTACAGAGATGCTGCCAGTAAGGTGAGGGTTGGAAATGAGTACAGCAATGAATTCCGGGTAGAGGTAGGGGTCCACCAAGGTTCCGTCCTCAGCCCCCTCTTATTTATCATAGTCCTCCAGGCAATCACAGAGGAGTTCAAGACAGGTTGCCCCTGGGAGCTCCTCTATGCTGATGACCTTGCCCTAATTGCGGAGTCACTATCAGAACTAGAGGAGAAGTTTCAGGTGTGGAAGCAAGGTCTAGAATTGAAGGGCCTTAGAGTCAACCTAGCTAAAACCAAAATCCTAATAAGTAGGAAGGTAGATAAAACACAAACCCATTCAGGTAGATGGCCCTGCTCAGTATGTAGAAAAGGAGTAGGTAGTAACTCTATAAGATGTACCCGGTGCAAGCTATGGACACATAAGAGGTGCAGCAACATCAAAGGCCGGTTAACTAGCAAGTTAGTTTTTGTTTGTGGCAGATGTTCAGGTGCAATAAAGACTGTAAACAAACAGGAAACAACTTCTATCTCATTCCAGGGTGAAAAACTAGAGGTAGTCGATAGCTTCCGCTATCTGGGCGACCAAGTTAGTAGTGGGGGTGGGTGCGCTGAAAGTGTAGCTGCTAGAATAAGAATAGCCTGGGCAAAGTTTAGAGAGCTCTTACCCCTGCTGGTGACAAAGGGACTCTCATTCAGAGTAAAAGGCAGACTGTATGACGCATGCGTACGAACAACCATGCTACATGGCAGTGAAACATGGGCTGTAACTGCTGAGGACATACGTAAGCTCGCAAGGAATGAAGCCAGTATGCTCCGTTGGATGTGTAATGTCAATGTGAATACCCGTCAGAGTGTAAGTATCTTGAGAGAAAAGCTGAACATTAGAAGCATCAGTTGTGGCGTGCAAGAGAGACGATTGCGCTGGTATGGACATGTGGTGAGAATGGAGGAGGATAGCTGCGTGAAAAAGTGCCACACCCTAACAGTTGAGGGAACCCGTGGAAGAGGTAGGCCCAGGAAGACCTGGGCTGAGGTGGTGAGGCAAGACCTTCGTACATTGGGCCTCACCGAGGTGATGACTACTGACCGAGACCTTTGGAAATGTGCTGTGCGTGAGAAGACCCGGCAAGCCAAGTAAGATCGTTGCCAGTGCCCCTGGACTGGTTCTTGTGCGGGTGGCACATGAGATGCACCATTTTGAGCGTGGCCGTTGCCAGTACCGCCTGACTGGCTCCTGTAGGATTTTCAAGCGAGATTGTTGCCAGTGCCCCTGGACTGGCTTGTGCGGGTGGCACATAAAAGACACCATTTCGAGCGTGGCCGTTTTCGTGCGGGTGACACGTAAAAGCACCCACTACACTCTCTGAGTGGTTGGCGTTAGGAAGGGCATCCAGCTGTAGAAACTCTGCCAAATCAGACTGGAGCCTGGTGTTGCCATCCGGTTTCACCAGTCCTCAGTCAAATCGTCCAACCCATGCTAGCATGGAAAGCGGACGTTAAACGATGATGATGATGATGATACATATGTATACGATGGGCTTTTTTCAGTTTTCGTCTACCAAATCCACTCACAGCTATAGTAGAAGATACTTGCCCAAGGTGCCACGCAGTGGGACTGACCCCGGAACCATGTGGTTTGGAAGCAAGCTTTTTACCACACAGCTTCCATAAAAACATATCAAGCCGTCAGGGAATATTACCTTGCTTGGAAACAAATGAAGGTTGATGACAAGAACAGCATCCGACTTGGAAAATCTGCCTCAATAAATTCCGTCTGATCCATGCAATGATGATGATGATGATGACGACGACGACGACGATGGCCGCATATAATGGTAGATGTATGTATATGTTTGACTCAACCAGTGTGAGTTTCTTTACATTTCCATAAGTTAGCAGTTTGGCAAAAAAAGAAAGTGATGTAATATTTATGAGATTTGAAACCAGTACTGGAGCTGTAGCACCATGACCAAAATCCAAAGACTGAAACAAACGGAAGCATAAAAGAATATGACTCTATCAGAAAAAGTTAGTTCCATCAACAATCTTGCTTGGATTCACCGATTCTCAGTGTTTAAACATGGCGACGCTATAAAGAAATTAACTTCTCAACCAGATGGTCTCAGGTTCAGTTCCACTGCACAGTACTTTAAGCAAGTGTGTCCAACAGTATTCCAGCATTTACCAATGTAATTTAAGTCAATCTGGAAGACAAAAACTGTATGAAGCCCATTATGTGTGTGCGTATGTGTGGTGAATCATTGTCATCATCATCATCATAACCATTTAATATTTGTCTTCTACGTAAGATGGGTTGAAACAGTTTGACAGGATCCAAATGAACTGGTGGACTGCATCACACTCTCCAATGCCTGCTTTGGCATCGTTTCTGTGGCTGGATATTTGGGGCTAATGCAGTTTTGCACCTCTCCTTGAAAAACGCGTTTTTTTTGAAAAAAAATTTTTCAGATTCCTACATTTTAGATGTCAAAGATTAAAAATATGCAAAAAAAAAATTTTGTCTGGATTTAATTTCGATTTGCATGTTAGTCAATTCGCTATGATCTCTTTAAAGTAAACAAGATCAAAAATTTTAATTGGGGGGGGGGGGTTAATTTTTTTTAATTTCTTTTTTTGCATATTCGTTTGTAATCTCCAACATCTAAAACCTAACAATCTGAAAATTTTTTTCAAAAAAATGCATTTTTCAAGATGAGGTGCGTTGTCAACTCCAATAGAAGATGATGTTACTGTTGTTTATAGCCCCAGGAAGGCATTCATGTTTATCTCTTTATACACATATCTATATGCTTATTGAATTTAAAATTTCGAAAACATGGTTTCTTGCATATCTGGAATCTCCGTCATCTAAAACACAGCGGAAAAAAATTTCGAAAAAGTTCCAAATTTTTTTTTGGGGGGGGGTCCATATTCATAATCTCCGACATCTAAACTATAGGAATCTGTAAAAACTTTTCAAAAAAATGCGTTTTTCAAGGAGAGGTTCGAAACTGCATTAGTCCCAGATATTCTTTCCAACCCTACAGAGGGTACAGGATACTTGCTTTTTTATTTTTTTTTTGTTTTTTTTCAAGGAAAAAGTCCCTTTGATTGAGTGGAACTGTGGTAAAGAAAGAGTCGACTTTATGTTACATGTTGAGAGGGACAGACACATGGACAGCCAGTTGTAAAAACCATGCCAAAACAGAAGTGAAAATATATCTGGACACGAGGAAACAGGTGAGTGAGTGTGAGTGACAGGAAGGGTATCTGGCAATAGAAAAGTCTGCTTCAACAAATTCCATGTGACCCATCCAACCATGGAAAAGTAAATGCTAAAATGATGATGATGATGATGATGAAATAGAAAAACATGTGAAAAGTAGAAAACATTTAATTTGATGTTCAATGGAGCATTTATAAGAAGCTGCTTATCTGGCAACAGTCTCAATGGATAGTTTTAATTTGGAATAATTTCCTTGCATCAATTTTAGTCATGAACAAAATGGTTTTTGTTTCTTTGTTTTTTTTTTTTTACATGTCCAGAAGAATTTCAAAAACTTAAGTTTCTAATAGTACAGTTTGGCACAAATTTTTAGCGAAACACGAGTAATTTTCCAGTTGTTTTCTGATGAAGGATCCCTGAGCAAAGCAAATTTCTGTTCGAAAACTCCCAAACACTGATCACCTTTGTGAACTGTCCCATGAACCAATACACACACAATACCAGTACTCTCAGCTTGACTCATCACACCACCAGTTACGTTGGCATTGAAATACAAGTTCTCTTCACTTACTAATCTTTTCAGTCTACATGCTACCAGGTCAGCACCCTCTATCTTTTCTTCGTTTTTTGCTTCAGATATCAACTGTAAATGTAAGGAACATTGTGGCCAAAACTGATCTCTCAGACTAGATTCCGTTCGTGAGTTTAACATTTTATAAAACCAAGATGCAAAAGTTTCGCCGAATTGTGTCACACTACCAGAAGGAATTGGTTGGGTTTCTGGTTTTACCTAGGAATAAAAACAAAAAGAGAAATATCAAATAGTGTATATAGAGAAGAGGATAATATACAGGGTGTATAGACTGGATAAGACAGTGTATATAGTCAGAGTGAGTCAGTATATAGGATGAGACTATATATATATATATATATATATATATATATATATATATATATATATACATAGGATGAGACTATATATATATATATATATATAGGATGAGACTATACATATATATATATATATATATATGGAGCCTGATGTTGCCATCCGGTTTCACCAGACCTCAGTCAAAACGTCCAACCCATGCTAGCATGGAAAGCGGACGTTAAACGATGATGATGATGATGATATATATATATATATATATATATGTATGTATGCATGTATGTATGTATCTATGTATATATATATATATATATATATATATATATATATATATATATATTGCTAGTCCCCTCTGGCCACAATGAGGATGCATCCAAGGTCTAAAGTTTGGCACTTGCTGGATTATGTGATTATCCGCAAGCATGACATCCATGACATTTGTAATGTCAAGTCCTTTCATGGATTGGAATGCTGGCCAGACCACAGTCTGGTACGAGCAAAGTTCTGGATGATGATTAGAGTGAAAGAGAGAAGAGGGCCAGTTGGCATTCCTCAACATCTAAATGTCTAAAAGATATATGATGTTGCGTTGAGGAAAGAGCTTCAGACTCACTTATCCAGCATTGAAAATACTGCAGCATGGGAAGATTTTCGAGACCAGGTTCTTCAATGTGCTGCTGAAACACTGGGATATACTACTGCCAGACACAGAGACTGGTTTGATGAAAATGATGCTGAAGTTCAGTGACTATTGGCTGTAAAGTGCCATGCCCACAATGTATTGCTGCACAGAGGACTTTGTGTTGTGCAGCAAAAAAATCTAGCCCACTATAGCAGTGTAAAATCACGACTGCAGCAATCTCTCAGAAAGATGCAGAACACTTGGTGGGAGGATCTTGCTTGTGATGTTTAGACTGCTGCTGATGCAAATGACAGCAAGAAGCTTTACCATCTTATGAAGCAAGTTTATGGACCTAAGAGCTCCACATCAGCTCCTTTGCTTTGCAAGGAGTCTTCCACCCTGTTTACTAAATCAACAGAAATCACAGGTCGCTGGATCGAACACTTCTCTGAACTCCTAAACCATGAGTCAGTTGTGGATGAAACAGTGATTGATACTATGCAACAAAGACCTATCATTGGCTCCTTAAATTCTACACCCTCAATAGATGAAGTAATGACATCAATAAGTAAATTGAATCTTGGTAGGGCACCTGGCAAGGATGGAATTTGTGCTGAGGTCTTGCGATTTGGTGGTAATTACATCACACAGTCCCTTCATGAACTTATTAGTGCAGTCTGGAGGGATGGTGCAATCCCTAAGGACTGGAAGGATGCAATTATTCTTCCCCTATATAAAGGAAAAGGAGCCAGAACAATGTGTGGTAACTACAGAGGTATTGCTCTACTATCAGCTGCTGGCAAGGTTCTGGCAAATATTCTTCTTACTCGTCTGAATGGGTGTCTCGTAAATGATGTCCTATCTGAATCTCAATGTGGCTTCCGATCTGGTAGAAGGACAATGGATATGATTTTCACAGCAAGACAGATGCAGGAGAAGTGCTATGAGCAGAATATGGATCTTGTCCAGGTATTCATTGATTTAATGAAGGCCTTTGATACTGTGAATAGGGCCTTGCTATGGAAAATACTTGGCAAACTTGAATGTCCGGATCACTTTGTATCTATAATTAAATCATTTCATGATGGGATGGAGGCTTGGGTCAATGTTGGTGGTGGCATGCTGGGACCCATTCCTGTAGAGAATGATGTCAAGCAGGGTGACATCCTTGTCCCAACTCTATTTTCTTTGTACTTTGCTGCTGCTTTTACTCATGCTTTTGCCAAGGTTAGCTCTCTGAGAATATATGTTGTCAGGTATCGATCTTCTGACCGCCTCTTTAATCTTCGCCAATTCAAAAGTTTTCCAGTCTCTTATTTGTGACCTCTTTTCGCAGATGACTGTAACTTAGTCACTCATACAGTGGATGACATGCAAATACTTATGAATGATATTTCTGCTTCTTGCAAAGCATTTGGACTCATCATTAGCCTGGACAAGACCGTTGTAATGTTCCAACCTGCACCAGGAAATCCATGTGGAACCAGCTATCTTGGTTGAAGGAACAATTCTGAAAGTGGTAGACAAGTTCGTCTACCTGGGCAGCAGACTCAACCGTTCTTGTGTCCTGGATGATGAAATATCTTTCAGGCTGCAGAGAGCAACTAATTCCTTCCAGTCTCGTGTCTGGTCTCAGCATGGCATTACAAGGCAAACAAAAATTGCTGTGTAACATGCATGAGTACTGACATTGTTCCTTTACTCATGCGAGACTTGGACCCTTTACAAACGTCATGTAAGGGTCCTTGAACACTTTCATCAGAGATGTCTCAGACACATTCTGAATGTTGGCTGGACCTTAAAAACTCCAAACACACAGGTCCTGAGGACAACTGATATCTTGAGTATTGAGGCGATGGTGCACAAGCACCGGTTATGTTGGACTGGACACCTTATTAGAATGAAAGATAGCAGGATCCCTAAGCAGATGTTCTATGGGGAACTTGTGAATGGAAAGAGACCCTGGCAGAAACCAAGGCTGCGATTTAAGCAGGAAACTGACTGGGAGAACAATACCTGTCATCACCACAGATGGAGGAAACAGGTTAAGGAGGGGGTCGACACTTCTGAGAGAGCACATATTCTGCATGAAGAACTTAAACATGCTGCTCGTAATCACACTGCTGGTTGTAGTGAATGGGGAAAGCTTGGTCTGCAATGTTTGCAGTCGTGTATGCTTGTCAAGAGCAGGGCTCATTAGCCACCAACGGAGCTGCAAACGCAAAATATAAGTTAGTCGTACAGCGCACAATGTTCCTAAAAGTCAGCAATGGTCTTCCTCGGTCACAAGTGGATGGTCATCATGTATGTATGTATGTATGTATAAATGTGTATGTATGTATGTATATATGTATGTATAAATATATGTGTGTATGTATATATGTATGTACACATGTATGTACATATGTATGTATGTATGTAGAAAGAGAGGAGAGAGAGAGAGTGAAGATGAGACACAGTGTACCTAGTCAAGTTGAGACAGTTATATATTGAAGGTAGGACAATGCTGAACACATATGACATTTGACTGAAAAGAGGAAGTTTTGGATGAGTAATTGCAAAGAATGTGAATTACAGAGCCGTAAAAAAAAGTGACAGCAAGTGCAAATGTTTTCTACACAAATGTGAGCACTGCTTACAGAGCCCTCTTCATTGGAAATTAATGCATAGGAGAATTCTACAAAGATGGTGGATAATCTTTTGTTTCTGAGTCAAAAGGACCAAGTGAATTTCAGGAGGGGAAAGAACTTGCAGGATGTGTGATATACAAAACTAATGTTTGCTTTGCAGATGGCAGTTTTGAAGGTATTTTAAAAATGGGTAAATACTATCCAGTTGGTGACAGTCAGGTCTTTCCTCTAGGTATTGCTGTTCACTAGTATAGGTACGGTACACCTGCGTGTGGACCACCTGGAAGTTTGGGGCTGTTATGTAGTTTTGTTGTGTAGGGGATGTAAAGAAAAACACATCAAAGTCTTGTGCTTAGCTGTCTCAGATGGATCAAGAGTGACGCAGATCTAGTGCCAGGGACAGCTTGCAAAACTCTGGGAGAACTCTAAATAGTTAGATGAACTGAAGTATATCAAAGAGTTTCGGAGGTGGGATGTGTTGTACACTATGTTGAGGTATGATGAATAGTCTTGATTAGGTAGCTGACAGTCAATAATTAAAAAAAGAAAGAAGGCAGCTGATAAAACTGTTAATGTGCCAGACAAAATGCTAAGCCACTAAGGTCAACTTTGCCTCTCGAGGTCAATAAAATAATTACCAATGGAGAGCTGGGGTTAATGTAATCGACTTAGCCCTCTCCTGAAAATTGCTGACCTTCATCCAAAATTAGAGAAAATTAAAAAAAAGAAAAGGTCAGAAAATTACCCAATGGGTGTGTTCCCTGGTTGGGGATTGAATTGCAGGATAAGAAATCTTTTCTCCAGACCAATATTCTAAAATTCGAGAAATTAATTCCTGTTTAGAAGAATTACCAGACACTGAAAGACGTTGGCTGAAAAGATACTGCATCAAGAAGTCTCGTGTGATTTTCTGTCGGCCCAAAAGTTCATTTGCTGACATAGAAAACGAGAGGATGGCTTCAATAGCCTCTGCAATGTAAACAAAAATAAATAAATCACATTTGCATTAATTACAGAAAAATTGTTCTGTTATTCATTTATATTACTTTCTTCCTTTCCAGTGAGACGTAGAAAGGAACCTGAAATTGTTAAAGGCATAGTTACATCTTTAACAAAGGGTTTCTCTTTCTATTTCCATGCAGCAGAGTCCATGGGTGAAGTTCAGGTAAGTAATGTTGGTTAGACTCATGAATTACATTCACCTACAAACACACATCCCGCCTTTTATATATACAGATTTCAGTTTTCAAAGAAAAAAAATAAATTACCATGACAGTGCCCAAATTCCTATATAATCAAAACCTACACTATCTGAAGCATAGGTGACCTTTCGTTTTGGTATAGGTGATCCGGCGATCTGATATGTAGAAAATTTAGCGAAGAAACAAAGCCGATATGGGAATTTTTCGAAACTCCGCTCCCCTCTGTTCGGAAAACATTTTTCGGCACTATCATGCTATTTGCTGTCAGAAGTGAAAGTGCTCACGTCTGTCTGCCTGTCTGCCTGTCTGTTGCTGGCCTGTCGATTCTTTGGCTACTGACAGCTAATACCATGACTGGCTGGAGCGAGCTATACGTCTGTCTGTCTGTCTGTCTGTCTCTCTCTCTCTATCTATTACTCGAAAGTTCGCGCGTCCGCGCTAGCTAGTCGTGAGTAGAAAACACAAATTTAATATAAAAACATATTTCCTGAAATTGCAAATTATTTATAAAAATTTTCAACAGAGAGAATTTATCAAAATAGAAAACAAATGAAGTTTGAAGTTAAAAAATAATAGGATCGACCACTCACGACTAGCTAGCACGGACGCGCGAACTTTCGAGTAATAGATAGATAGAGAGAGAGAGACAGACAGACATATAGCTCGCTCCGGCCAGTCATGGTATTAGCTGTCAGTAGCCAAAGAATCAACTCAAACCAGCAGTAACGTTCCTTGTCAGATTTTACTACTTTCACTTCTTACAGCTAATACCATGACAGTGCCGGAATTGGTTGGGGGTAAAAACAAAATGCAATAAATTAACGAAAGAAAGGTGGACAGACGTGATAAAATAATGAAAGAAATATGTAATCAATCAGCGACACACGGCTGCTTCATAAATGACATAAACACATTCTGTATAAAGTAGTTTTTCGCTAATATCTTACAAGCAACACGCACGCACATTCACTTATATATATATATATATATATATATATATATATATATATATATATATATATAATATTAGGGATCAAATTACAGGTAAAAACTCAATTAAAATCAATTTATTAAAAATTAAAATTAAATTAAAATCAAATTTATATATAAAATTTCCCTAAAACTATATATATATATATATATATATATATATATATATGTATGTATATATATATATAACCCCCGGTCACTGGAGTCCGCCTAAGCGCTCTCTGGATACGAAACGATTCGCCACTCTATAACCAGAAATTTAATTAACTTCCAATAAATAAAACGTTTAGAGTGTTATAATTATAACTATAATTATTATTATTTCCAGGTACATGATCCCCTGACGAGATAGTTGGATAGTTTTGAAGTGAATGTAAATAAAGAATTCTACCTTTTCTGCTGACCACAGAAATAGATTTTCTAGTTACTGTGTTCGACAGCGACAGAATGACTTCATAATCGAATTGGTTAAGTAGTTCACGACAACCTGTTTTCTGCTTTTCTGTAAAATTCATTGTTGGTTCTGAATTCCTTCCATCGACAAAGAAGAATAATTTAAAGAGGAACCAGTCACATCCTGAATTATTTCCAAGAAAATGTAAGGGGGGTAACTCGAGATCCACAATTTCGTTAACCGCCAGGTGGCATTCGTTTAGGTTACAGAAAACATAAAACCAATTTCGAAGAACTTCAAGTGTGGTATTCCCACGGAAGTAAATATCAAGGACCGCACTCACTTTGGGATTTTTTGCTTTTTTTTTTTTTTTTGACGGGAACACACTATATCGATGGCGGAGTTTCCGAATCTACAAAAAAAAAAGCATTTTGAAATTTTAATTCTCCCCATTCCCCCATTTTTTTAATTTTCACTTTAAAAAAAAAAAAATTTGGCGAAATACGTAGAAAAACATGGAGATTATGATTCTGAAAAAAAGAATTGGGAAAGACTTCCGCCTGTCCCCCCACCACCCCATTTTCTCCCAAATTTGTTTATTTTTGTAACTTTTTTTGCCAAAAATCCCCGTTTTCGGATACGGAGGTTCCGGAAAATTGCCAAAAGTCGGCATTGTGAAATTTTCTCGCCCCCGCAACGTCTTCAGTTTTGACTTTTTTTCCCCAACACTAACCCTAAAACTAAATGAGGCTGCAAAGAGAGAGGTCTGGAGACGCCAGTATGAAAGGCTGCTTAATAAAGAGAATGAATGAGAGGAAGAGAGTCTGCCGAATGTCGACCCAACAGAGGGACCAGCTATCCTAATTGACATTACCTTAGTAGATAAAGCGATGAAGAGTATGAAGACAGGGAAAGCCCCCGGCCCATCAGGAATCATTGCAGAGATGCTCAAAATATCTGGCAGTGTCGGCTATAGCCTAGTCACCCGTATAGTTAACCAGGTGATACATGAAGGAGTCATACCCAATGACTGGTGTAGCAGCACCATAATCAATTGCTACAAAGGTAAAGGTGACGCTCTGGACACAAACAATTACAGAGGTATCAAGTTGTTGGACCAGGTAATGAAGGTCACGGAGAGAGTCATAACCCAACTAATTAGGGAGAGAGTCAGTTTAGATGAGATGCAGTTTGGGTTCGTTCCAGGAAAAAAGCACCACTGATGCTATATTTCTGGTAAGACAGCTGCAGGAGAAATACCTAGCCAAAGATGAACCTCTGTACCTGGCTTTCGTTGACATGGAGAAAGCTTTTGACAGGGTCTCCCGATCCCTTATCTGATGGTCACTGAGGAAACTAGGGATAGATGAATGGTTAGTGAGAGCTGTGCAAGCCATGTACAGGGACGCTGTCAGTAAGGTGAGGGTTGGCAACGAGTGCAGTGAAGAATTCCGGGTAGAGGTAGGGGTCCACCAAGGTTCAGTCCTCAGCCCCCTCCTATTTATCATAGTCCTCCAGGCAATAACACAGGAATTCAAGATGGGATGCCCCTGGGAGCTCCTCTATGCTGATGACCTTGCCCTAATTGCTGAGTCACTATCAGAACTAGAGAAGTTGTATTTTCGTCGATCAGCAAATCTTGCTCCGTCGATCGGAATGGGGTTATCGTTTGTTCTATCTATCTTCTCTCATCATACATGATAAACTATGGCTCCACACACCTCGTGGCACATATTAAATCAGTCAGTTTTTTGTATTTTTAGATTTCCTGTTAGAGTCACAGTTGTAGTCTTGGGTTAGAAAAATATTAGTTCTAAAATCTCAGGCTCAGCTTACAGTTTAATTTATTGTTAATGTCCGTATAATGGAAAAATTGGATTCCTTTTATTAACTGAACCCTGGCTATACTGTTTGACAACGTGGTAGACCGCATACTATACTAGCACCGAATATTTCACTTTGAGATTTTGGATTCGATTGAGTGCCATTTTTCCATGCACCTCTTACATTTGACCTAGATATTTTAAATTTTCGTTTTTAATATTTCTAATGTCTAAGAATGGATATTGATGTGTATGTGTCTTTTCTCAAATTTAAATTCGGAGAATTGAAGAAGCAAATTTACCTATCTTGTCTTACTCATTTTGCCCCAACAAAATTTGTCTGTTATATATTCAAAGCGAACGGTGATAATTTTCTGAAATAGTGTTCTGAATATATTACAGTGTTTTCAATGCATTTTGAGAAGACTATTTAACTGATATAATTTTTGTACATACATTTTATTAAAAAAATGTATTTTTTACTCAAAGTCAAAAGTGCAAAAATATTACACATTCTGCCCCGCCCACCCTACACTAACTTTATAGTTCTATTTTTCCTGTTTGCATCACCAAACTTTTATATATATCGATGTATGGTATTTATTTTAATTCTGAAGTTTTTGATTCAAACTACACGCAGCATGGCGGCGAGTTTTCGCTTTTGGAACATAAATGTGACAATGAAAATGATAGAAAATACAAACGTACAAAAATAAACTTGGCTATTCTGAATTAGAGGAACGAATAACGCTTAAAAGTAGGTTATTAAACATTATAAAAAAAATTTTTTTTTTCATTAATCAACAATAAAATTTAGTCAACTTATTAAAGAATATACTGTAGAAAATAAAATATTTGTTATCAGAACAAAGGAAACATAAAAGTATTAGCAAAGTGATAATTCATATTTGAAATTATGAATGGAATTCTGTTTAAGACTTATGTCTCTAATTTTTCATCTTGCACTACTTCGTCCTTGATGCGTAAAATAATAAGTAGGTTATTTTTGTTTGATCGTGTGAACATATATACATATATACATTTACATGAATCACATATTAACATTTTTAATTGCATTTTCCACATTTTTTAGAGTTCTTACAAGGGAGATAACCAGAAGGTATTAACTAAAAACGGTGTTGTTTTTATTGTTGGTGATTATGAAAAATAGTCCGTGTTCCGTTATCCGTTTCTGCTGCATTTCTCAATTTATGCACTAACTTTAAATTAATATCATAATTCAAAATTGCAATAGCAATATTCTGAAGATCATTTTATTAAAATCTACTCGGTTACGATACAGAATTACCAAGAATTTCTATAACGGAAGGATGTAATTGTGAAATAAAGAACCATGTCCATGTAACAATTACACTAAACAGACTATATGTTGCTTTGTTGTTAATTAACAACCAGACAAGTGTAGAATTAACTAATTACTTTCTGATAAATATAAACATATATATATATATATATATATATATATATATATATATATATATATATATATATATGTGTGTGTGTGTGTGTATTTATTTAACGTAAGCGTGCAATTGTAGGATCAGATGATAGAACAGCAGCAAATCGACCAACCGCAATTTTTCTCCTCCTCAAACACATGTGAACAGAAATTGGGCGCGCTCCATCCTCTCACTCACTCCCTTACTTACTTACTCCTTCACTCACTCACCCTCTCTCTTTCTCTCTCTCTCTCTTATTAGCAAAGGAGGAATCTCGCACGTTGTCCCTCACCCTCTTTCTTTCTCTCATTGTCTCATATTATATATATATCACACTCTGCCGCTGTTTCTAGCACGTTCGTCTTGTTCTTTGTTTCATATTCTTCTACCTTGACACTAAAATAACAATTTATTACAAAATGACAATGAAACGAGGTAAAGGACAAAATAAAAAAAAATCACAAGAAAAGTCTTCTCCACAAAAAACCAACGAAATGACTGCTGCACTGGTAATCATACTTTGACTTTATATATATCTCTCAGTCTCTTAATCGCGCGCCTGTATATACATATATATATATATATATATATATATATATATATATATATATATATATATATACACGCGTGTGTATACTTTAGATTAGCTCCGAGGAAATCAATATTGATTGTAAAAAATTTATAAATTTGTGTGTGTGTATATATATATATGTATATATATATATATATATATATATATGGTGTTTAAATATATATATATTTAGCATGTTTATTGAACTATTCTTATTTGTATTTATGTATCAACGTGCTCTTAGTTTATTGATTTATATTCGTTATATTTATACATTAAATGTTTATATTATATATTAATACGCATATATATATACACGCATTCATATGTGTGTGTGTTTGTATGTATGTATGTATAAAATCTATCGTTTCACGTCGTCCGATTTCCATGCTGGTATGGTTTGGACGGATCGTTTCTGCTCTTCCAGACAAACGACCGTGACTCGCTCGTAAGTTTCACTTTTTCATTTGGTTTCCACTACTGGATGTGTATACACGTCTTACCACTCAACACTATACAATGTTCTAAGCACATTTTTATCATAGTTACACTATTAAACACTCTCGATTGTCTCGTTTAGATCTAAAATTCCTCTCGGCTCCATTCATGCGAGGGTACTGAGTGCATTTACCGAGGCACTAGTACTGGGGAAGATTACAATGTCCTTGACTTTCCCTTCCACTTCTACATTTATATTCTCTCATCGGCCACTTTACAATGTCTTGGACGGAATTATAGTGTTACCAACACATATGGTGTTGCCCTGTACGCCATAAATTTTTGAAATCCTTACCAATCTATGCCTTCTTTAACTAAGCATAGGTAGGAGAGTGGAACAAAAGGTGCAATAGAAATATTTGTATTTAGGGTGAGAGGGCGGTAGAAGTAAGAGAAAGAGTGACGGATAGTAAAAAGTAGATAATTGGAGAGAGTGATTGATGGATGGATGTTACCAAGTGGCTCGTCAAAGTAGTTTAGAAAGCGTAATGGTAGAGGGTATAGGATACATGTAGAAGTGAGGAAGTGTCCCTTGTGCATATGTTTTAAGATGAGAAGTAAGGAACTCGGGTGATTAGGATGAGAAAGGGAGGGTTTGAGTGTTGGAGAGTATCAAATAGGTCCAGTGATATCTACATTGGACTCGTAGTTCAATAAGTACTACAGATATGTCATCCTTCGTCACACCGACAACATTTTTACTTAGTTCTGTCATCTGAGAGCAGCCATGCTGGGACACATCTCTTTAAGAGGTGGGGTTTTTTCTTTCCTTTTTTTTTTTTTTTAGATCAGATCAATCCCATTTTTTTTATAAGGGTCTCTTTTCGCTGATCTGCTGTGTTATCGGTGGGGATGTAAACAAATGTACCCTGGTTAAGTGGTGAGAGACGAATAAAAAAAAATGCACACACATATACGATGGACTTTGGTACAGTTTCTGTCTATCAGATTCATTCACTATGCTTTGGTCAGCCATGTGGCAAGAAGTCTGTTTCCCTACCATGTGGTTTCGGGTTCGGTCCTACTCCATAGCACCTTGGATAAATGTCTTCAATAGCTCTGGGCCAACCAAAGCGTTATGAGTGGATTTGGGAGATGGAAACTGAAAAAAACCTTTGTGTGTGCAGCTCGAAGCGGCACTTCCGTTTGCTGCCCCTCAGACCCCACTAAAAACACATTGCCTATAGCAGGCCCAAAAGTGCCGCCCCTATTGCCCCCCCCCACACACACACACAAGCTAGCTAATGCCTGTGTGTGTGTTTTAATTTATCTTGTTTCGGTTATTGGACTGTGGGCATGTTGGGGCATACCACTTGGAATCGACCCCAGTAATTATTGTTTTTCGTTGTTTGTTTCTTTTCTTTTTTTTAGCCTGGTACTTATTTAATGGGTTTTTTTTGCCGAACCACTAAGTTATGGGAACATAAACAAACCGACACCAGTTATCAAGCAGTGACAGGGAACAAACACCTACACAAAGACACATAGATATATACACATGTATATCTATATATGTATTTATACAACAGGTTTTTTTTTAACTAATTAATGTTGTATTCCACACAGTCGGCACCCAAATTCTATCCAATCTGAACATTAACAAGGCTGACTGGGAGTCAACAGAAAAACATACTTCTGCAAAATGGCATAAAAGTGACTCTCTGCAAAGCATTGATATAAAACTTAATTCTTGTCTAAAATGCGAGCCATATGCATTAAATTTGTTCCAGAGAAGAGAGTCACTGCATCCAAAAACAACAATCCCCTGAAACAGAGAATAAGAGTTCCAATTGCTTAACTTAATAACAGCGAGAAATCCCTCCTCAAAGGGGCTTTTTGAAGATTGAAAATGAACTCAGACTCTCTAGGGAAAGTAAAGGGTTGTCAGAGAAACTACGGCAGTGGACAATATGAAAACGAATCTTAAGGGCTCCTACAAGTTTGCAAAAGAATCTGCTGCTGTGTGAAGAAGAGGGCTTGCTAACTGCGGACTCCAAGAGGATAAGTGGAGTGCTAAATAAACAATTCCAAAGTGTCTTCACCTCTTCACTGGGAAATATGCAAATATGCTAGCATGGAAAGCGGACATTAAACGACGATGAAGCAAGCCTGATAAGTCATCATCACCGCAGATCTACATGGGAAAAGGGCACTCTTCAATTACATCGACATAAAAGAGGAAGATGTAATATTGGCCATTGATGAGATGAATTGAACTCCGCAATGGGTCTGGATGGATTTCTGGTTCTTTTAAAGACATGTAAGAAAGCTATCAAAAAACCACTGCAGATACTTTTTCAGGGTTTCTTTGCATGTAGTAAACTTCCCAAATTGTTAAAGGAAGGTATAATATGCTCTGTCCATAAAGGAGGAAGCAGAGCATATGCTAAAAATGACAGGCCTATATCGGACTTCACATATTAACAAGGTGATGATGGACTGTAGCGTCAGAAGGAGGCTGATCACATTTCCAAGAAGAAAATAACTTGCTCATAAACACACATCATGGTATTCGTCTGGAGAGGAACTGCCTCTCATAGCTTCTACAGCATTATGACTGAGTACTGAAATAACAGCTCAACCACACAAATGTGGATGTGGTATATCTTGACTTTGCTAAGGCTTTTGGCAAAATTGATCATCGGATGATATGTCACAAACTATGTGATCTTGGCATCACTGGAAAACTAGGAGTTGCTGCATGAGTTTTGAAAAGGCAGAAGTCAGACAGTTGTAACTAATGGTGCTCTCTCTGGGGAGACATCAATTTGCAGTGGAGTCCCTCAAGAAACTGTAATGGGACTATTACTGTTTGTGGTGGCTCTCTCAGATATGCCCTCAATTATACAGTCAGCCATTCCTACTATCTATACTGATGATACAAAAGTATCACTGGAGTCAAGGACCTTGATGACATAACTGAAACTGCAAAATGACTTGAATGCAATATTCAAATTGGCCGATGAAAATAACATGCAGCTCAATGTTGAGGAGTTTCAAGCACTCACTTGTTGACCCACAAAGAGACTACAATTGGAATACACAGGATCATGGAGTAGTGCCATGAGTAATAATGCAACATTCCATGTGCATATTAGCAAGATGGCAACAGTGTGCAGGTGAGTAGCCGGATGGATTCTAAGATTATTCAGAACCAAGAAAAAGGATGCTATGCTACTCCTGTGGAGAACTTTCATTCTCAGTTGTCTGGATTACTGCTCACAACAATGGTCACCACAGAGCGTGAAACTAGTGGTGGAACTTGGAGGCACTCCAGTGCCACTGCGCAAGAAGATTGCTTTGGTGAAACAGATGAGCTCCTGGAAGAGGCTAAAGGAAGTGAAACTCTACTTCCCAGAGAGAAGGCTTGAAAGATATACAGTGATTTACATGATGATAATGATGATGAAATGATTATTGCATGATGAAAGCTGCAAAACAACTTTAATCCTACAGAGGTCAAGTGCTTAAATAAATATATTCATTATGCAGTTCTGTATTTAAGAGATGAGGAATTATGTACATTATTTACATTTGATGGATATTTGTCCTCATCTTGTTTGTTGTTAACACAACGTTTTGGCTGATATACCCTCCAGCCTTCATCAGGTGTCTTGGGGAAATTCTGAACTTGAGTTCTCGTTCCTAAGGTATTTTTCAATGTTGTTGTTATTATTATTCGGGTCACTGCCTGGAATTGAACTTGGAATCTTGGGGTTAGTCGCCTGTGCTCTTAACCACTGCACCATATGCCCGTGGGCATGTGGTATAGTGGTTAACAAGACGAGGACAAATATCCATCAAATGTAAATAATGTATATTCATTATGGTTTATAATATTCATCATCATCATCACCATATATCCGTTGTCCATGCTGGCATGGGGTGGACAGTTTGACCAAAGCTGGGGAGCTGCACCAGACTCTGGTCAGTTCTAGCATGAATTCTACAGCTGGCTGCCCTTCCCGATGCCAACCACTTTACGGAGTGTGCTGGGTGATTTTATGTGGCACTTCCCATGAAATAGT